>NW_028249250.1:0-62309 GCF_964263255.1 Lissotriton vulgaris
AAGAGACAAAACAAACATAACATAAATGTAACATAACATGCAATCTTTCACAAAGTGATTGTGTACCATGGTGTACAATCAACCAAGTTTTTTCCACTGTCCCTATTGGCGTTTCCACCCCAGTACCTGTCCTATGGTCGGACCATTATTTGGTGAACTTCCAAATCTTTCATGTGGACAAAGTATCCTCCAGTATGTCTAGCCGCCCTTCTCAGTCCTCACGAGCCTATCATCGCATCTCCTCTGACATGTTAGCTCTTCTATCTTATCCTTGCCAGGTGTCAGGGAGCTTAGAGGCTGATCTTGATCACCTGCAAACATGGTTTGCGGAGAGACTGGACGAACTAGCCCCTGTGACGACCGTGCGCAAAGTGGCCCGCAGGTCCTCTGCCCCTTGGTTTACTACGGCTCTGACTGAAAAGTGGTGACAGTGCAAGAAAGCCGAAAGGGCTTGGCGTCGCCACTATGATCTTACCTCTAAGACAGCTTATAGGGAATCCATCAAAGCTTACCACTGTGATATTCTGGTGGAAAAGAAAGACTATTTTGTCAGAAGAATTGAGGCTGCCATTAACACCAGCAAGGAACTATTCCTAGTTGTTAAGGAATTTACCTCTCCTACTCTGAAAATGCCTACACATCACCACTCCCAATCTTGGGTCTCCCAATTAGCCAACTTCTTCACCAATAAAATTAAACCCATTCAAGGCTCATTTACGCCCGCAGGTGCTGAGGTTGCTTCCTGCTCCATTGCCCTCCCTTCTCCATCCTTGACCACTGTGGGTCCTACCCTTTCAGAGTTTCCTCTTCTTTCATGTTCAGCCTCTTTTGACTCCCTGACCAAACTAAAATCTGGTTCCCCCTTGGATCCCTGTCCGGCCAAATTCTTCACCAGAACAGCTCAAGTGATCAATCCCTTAAATAATTCAGTGCTCAATCAACTCCATGTGAAGTCATCAGCAGTGCATTGCAGGAACGCGAGTTATAGTTAGCTGAAGTAACTATAACGGGGGAATTTCATTGGTTTTATATGAGTGAAATGTCCAGCTAACTATAACATGAGTCAAACCTATGGATTTTTCATTGAATTTCATAGGTTTTGTAAATGCTACTTCCTAACTATAACGTGTGTAAAACCTAAGGTTTTTTCAGTGAATTTCATAGGTTTTTTGAATGCTACTTAATAACCATAACGGGTTTAAAACTAATGTTTTTTTCAGTGAATTTCATAGGTTTTTAAAATGCTAATTATTAATTATATTGTGATTACAATTTATACTTTTATCAATGAATTTCAGTAAATGTTTTTATCGGAAAAAAACAGTTTTGTTGATTTGCAAAGTTGTTTAGGGACTCCTTTTAAAACTCTAGTGGATTAGGGAGTGTGTACCTTGCCTTTTTTTGAACGTTTTGAAATTTGTCAGTATTTGAAGGAGATCGCCTTTGTAAACTTTCGTGCACGACCGGGTGCGCGCACCGCGCTATATATTTCCAGAAAACATTGCAGTTTCAACCCATCGAATTTCTTCATAGACCCCTCAGAGAAGTTATAATAGGTCAAGGAGACTGTACCTTGCCTTCTTTTTAACGTTTTGAAACTTTTACCTAAATTGAACACAACGCCTTTTTTCAACTTTCGTGCGCGACCGGGTGCGCGCACCCCAGGACAGAAACATAAAAAGTTTTATACTTTCACAATTTTGAACTTGGATCCTCTGATAAGATGTACAAGATCAGGCTGTGTTTAGCTTTCCTACTTTTTACGTTTTGAAACTTCAGTGAATTAGACCGGTACTTCCAAATGACGTACGTAACCAGGGAAATGTCATCGCGTACACGTCCTAATGCGCGCATGTCAAGTCATGTGACTCAAAAACAACACTTCCAATTGGTTCTTAGTAGTTTCTGTTCTGGAATTTTCTCGGACCCCACCCACTTCCCTCACTATCTTCTTTACTCTCAAGAGAGAAGAACGTTTTACATCTTTCCGAAGACTTTGGTGAAATGGCTGCCGCACAGAATTCATCGTCAGAATCTGAAGAAAATTATCGGCTTCCTTCAACAAAAAGGAAGGAATCTTTCATCTGGCAATTTTTCACTTTTCCTAAGGAACAAAAAAAAGTGAATGCGCCCAAAGTCACTTGCACAATTTGTGACGCAGTTCTTTCAAGAGGAAATCCTTCGAAAAAGTATTCGTTTTTAATACATCCGATGATGAGGCATGTGAGACAAGTGCATCCTGAGAAATTTGCGCAGGCAACGACAAGAGCTCTGGCAACACAACTACCATCAGCTGTAGCCAGCACATCTTCTGGTGGACGACCTGTATCTCCATCCAGTGCAGAGATGGACTTGAGACCATATTTGTCAAAGGTGCATATGAAATGCAACTTGTGTGGAGAAATTATTGTGTACGGAGAGAAGAGCCTCACTCTTATTAAAAAAAGAATTAATACTCATCAATGCTTCGACTGAAGATGATTTTTCTCATTTTATTTTGATCCCGTTTCACAGTTTTAAAGTTCAAAATTTCGGTTCCAGTTCTAAAAATCAAAAACAATATAACACTTGTTAAAAAAAATTTAAAAAAAGTTATTTTCAGAACTAACTAATTGTACCAAAAAGAGCTCTATTCACAAGCTGAAGTATCGACGCTTTTTTTTGGGACAGTGATGCAAAAAAGCGACGATACTTGGGGCATATTATGAAGGAGACGTAATACATTATCATCGGTTTCATCGACAGGACACTGCCGATAAAACGACGATAATAGCCTTCATAGTATATCTATGAATTGCAACCGAAACCTACGTTAGTTGTCTTTACATCTAACATTAGGTTTGATTGCAATTCATAGAGCATATTATCAAGGCCGTTATCGCCGCTATATCAGCACTTTTCTGCCGATAAAAGCGGCGTTAATATTTTACCTATCCTTGAAAATATTCTCCAGCACCTTCTTGAAAATGGCATTACATCGCCTGCCGTAAGACCACTTTGCATATGTTACGCACAGTAAGTTAATGACATGCAAAGTGGGCGTAGGTCAAAGCACATGCAAAATGTGGTTGGAGGGAAAAACACCCTATCACAAAAAGAGGCGTTGCGAGAAAAAGAGGTGGAATAAACTTATTTATCGCAGGACTGTTAAAGCCTGCTCTAATCAAGCATTCGGCAGCGTTAACATGAGGGTATGGAAAATAAAACTAAATCCACCCCGTCCCCTAATTAGAAGGCACACATTACTGCGTGAAAACAACGTTTGTTTTCACGCTGTAATGTTAAGTACCGCCGGCTGTTACAGGATTTACTATCACATATGTATTCCCATTGATATTAAAGCACTAACACCGCGGAAAATTCCGCCGATAGCGTCGATATTTAGAAAGCCGAGCAGCGGCGATTTTTATCACTTACGAGCCTTGCTATTATGAAGGTTTATCTCCTAAGTCTCTGATTCTTAAACTATGCTCCCCTGTGCACCGTAATGAAGTGCCAGCGGCGCCGCGCACTTTCTAGAGTGACTAACCGTCCATAAATTCCACGGACATCCATACCCTGTTATCTGCAATTGTGGCCATCAGAAGGAGCTGCGCTGCTCCCCTCTGAGAGGCCTCTCTCCCACTGCTGGAGCGGCCTTGTACTCCTCCAGGAGCACAGGAGCACCCCCTCCCGCCCATTGAAGTTCTGTATCGGTCTCACTGCCACTTACTGAATGAAAATGGGGCACTGAAGGATGTTCAAGTATGTAGCGCTCCTCCTGCTACAGCGTACAGAAGGGATTGCGTTAGATTTAAAAAAGTGAAACGCCCACGCTACAATGATATAGAACACTTCCTTTAAAGACGCCTGTGAAATAAGTTTAAAAGATCAGGTTAACCTTCTTTTACTCTCTCATCATTCTTGAACATAGGTATTTACAATACTATATTCAACAATGCCATGGTTGCTGCTTATTTTATTTTAAGAAATTAGCAATCATTCACAAAGCCAATAGTCATGGCTTTTTTTCGTGAGAAAATACTTGCTATATTATATATCTGCATAGAATGACAGAAACAACATAACACCAGTCGGGCGCAACACTATGCTAAGCGCATATTTTTAGCCTATGTGTTTTAAACTGCCCTCTGAATTACAACCAACACTCTCTTTGAAGAGACCCCCTAATTTTTTTTAACACCTCTGAAAGCCCTGGAAACAACACCATTTAACATCATTTACCGCCAATGTTTCATATATCAGCGTTGCTGAACTGACTCAGTGAAATGTCGCAGATTTCATAAAATCACTTTTAAGCCGCTCCTTATGACAGTGCACCCAATCCTGTGTGGAAATGCTCACATAAAACATGACACTGGTATGACCAGGATAGACAAAGAAATAACACAGTGATGGAAAAGTTTCTTTATTTTTTATACTTACCTAAGAAATAGTAACAAAGTAAAAGTATATTTCTTTAAAAAACATAGTATCTGTGGAAGAAAAGTAAAAATAAGGTTATAATGTACATTTCATAAATCTAAAAAAAGTAGGAGTGAATGAAACAGAAAGTGAAAGAAAAAAAGACTGAGGGAGAGTAAGAGACAGAGACAGAATGTGTAGTATATAAATCAATGAGTAAGATAATTCAAGTCAAGTCAAGAAATACTTTATTCGGTTCATTTTACAAAAACCATAAAAGTACACAGACATTTAAAAAAAAAGGTCCTCAAGTCACCGAACAGCATAACAATGATAAAATACAGCATAAAAAGGGAGGGAGTACCCATTAAGGTATGCAGCACATGGTGGCAGGAATTTAAAAACAACAGCAGAAACAACAATCAATAATTAAAAAATCATCATGAAAGATTATGAATTTTAAAAAACTTGATTCAAGTTACAATGGTCGACATTTGAGAAAAGTCGTCTAGGACCAAGTGATCTTTTTACTGAGTCTCACCGCTATGGTTAAAAATTTAGCCACATTGTAGATTTCCCAAATTTCCGCTAAAAGTTGAAGGTACAGCAAAGCTGGCTTCACTTGCCTGAATCCTTTCCCTTTTAACAGGGGTATGATGAACTTTTTCCTAATGCCCTTAAGTGATCACAGAAAAACAAAAAATGGGCAGTATCCATAATTGAACAACCGTCACATTTGCACAGATCTAGATCCGTGCCCCTGGTCCAGCCAGGGCGGGCAGAAATTAATAAATGGATTTTGTTCAATTGGAACTTGGTTAAAAGAAACCTATGGTTGGAGTTGTTGACGACCTTGAGGTAAAGTTCTGGATCATGGCCAGAGGAAACAATCAGTTGATGGGTCCTGACAGAGGGCTTTAACAGCTCCCTACCTTCTTTGTCCATTCCTCTGTTCAACAAAAAATGGAAAGGGGCGACCATTCGGTCCCCCCGAACGTATGGTGGAGTACCACGATCCCCCCGGGAAGCCATCTTGGGCGGGAGGCGAGTCTCGGCTGGTATGCCCGAAGTGGCGTAGCCGGGGCGCGCCTTTTTCCCGCCCTAGAGTGGGCTGGCCTAGACACTGACGCGGCCGGCCACGCCCTCGGGGCAGGCCGGGGCGGGTTTACGCCCGCCCTGAAGACGGATAAAAGGAGCAAAAAGCCAAGGAAGCATCCTCTTGTTCCTGTGCTCTGAAGCTGCACCACCTCGCTGCACGTGAGCTCGAGACGGAACGAAGAGCCAATTTTGAGCGTTGTAATCTTTCTTGTTTGTTTTGCAGATACTCTGTCGGAGAATGCCTAAGAAGGCGGGAAAGCGAATGACTACCGACCAGATGCTGCGTGTTCTCATGAAAGAGGTGACCGACCTAAAGAAGCGAATGGCGGAGAAAGACGAGGAAGGGGGGCCGAAACGTCCTCTGGCAGGAGCAGCTCCAGGAGGAAAAGGCAAGAGGCCCAGAAGGGGAGCATCTGGGGGGGACGTCCCGGTTCCCTGTACTCCGCTCGAGGCACCCACTCCTGTGCCGGAGGAAGGGAATCCGATTCCCGTGGTGGTCACCCCCGTATCCGGGGAGGATATGCCGCCCGAGCTGGCAGCACAACTAGCAGCGTGGTTGGGTAAAGGTAGTAAGGGCGCCACGGCTGACGACGCGCAGGTTTTGATGAGGCAACTGCGGGAAACAAGGGAAGCGACGAAGGCTCCACCGCCGGATGCGGCAGTAGGAAAACCACCTGGGTCAGGTCCAGTCGCAGATACAGCTTCCGGTTCAGGTAAGCGGCCATTGCCGATTGCGAGGGATGAGTCGGCACCCTCTCGAAGGGAAAAGTTGGGTCAACATGTCCCTCTGGCTATCAAAGAGAAGATATGGGCAGGGGAGTATATAAACATCTTCTCGTTGCTTACCGATCATTATGAGATGGAGCATGTTAAGAGCCAAAAGGAGCTCATGCATCCGAGTGTTTGGCGCGCAAAGATGGCCGCCTTTAAGGTAAATGAAAACATTGGTAATTGGGGCAAGGCATGGGGGGTTTTTACATCCATCTTGGGTGAACGTAGGCCCAAATTGCTGTCCGAATTGCCGATTTATCAGTCACGGATCATGGGGTATTCAGTATCTCACGAGGGCAACCATTGGTTTTGTTATGATAATATTTTCAGAAAAGCGAAGGAGCATGATAAAAACTTAACTTGGGATTGTTATGATTCTGTGTCCTGGTCCAAAATGGAGGACTCTGGTATGTTGAAGGTGCCATTGGTTGGGAGTAACGTTGGCGAATCCTCCCGCCAATATGCGGGGACGCCCTTTCGATCAGGTACAAGTAACGACAATCACTCGAGGCCAATCGGCAACACAGGAAAAAGGGGGGTGTGTTGGAACTTTAACAGAGGGAAATGTACTAGGCCCCAGGGGTCATGCAAATTTAGGCACGAATGTGGGGGGTGTGGGCAATCATCCCATCCTGAGTCCATGTGCAGAGCCAAAACGGGTGATAACAGGGGTAGAGGAGGCGCCAAACAGGTCTGACATAGTCCGAGGGGCGCCTTTACCTACTCCGATTGATACCATGGCAATGATTCCCTGGCTCAGCGAATACCCGGATCACGCTTCCGCTGGGGTTTTGCGGGGCGGATTTTCATATGGTTTCCGCATCCCAGTAGGGGATTTTCAGGGTATAGCAAAATGTAAAAACCAGATATCGGTCTTACAGCATACGACTGTGGTACAGGGAAAAATCGGGAAGGAGGTGGCTCGAGGTCGAGTCGCCGGTCCATTTAATGTGCCACCAGTTGCTAACTTTGTTTGTTCCCCTTTAGGGGTGGTCCCCAAGAAGGACCCGGGTGAGTTTCGGCTGATACATAATTTGTCAGCCCCACGTGGTCTTTCCGTGAACGATGCGATAGACCCGGAAGTGTGTTCGGTGCGGTACGCATCCTTCGATGAGGCCGTAGCCATATTGAATCGCCTGGGGCCCGGTGCGCTGATGGCAAAATCTGATATCGAGTCAGCGTTCCGGTTGCTCCCGGTACATCCAGACGATCAGCGTCTCCTTGGTTTCATGTTTCAGGGTCACTATTACATGGATAGGTGTATGCCGATGGGGTGCTCTATATCGTGTGCCTATTTCGAAAAGTTCAGTTGCTTCCTGCAATGGGTCTTCACAAAGAGGACGGGGTTTCATCATGTTATGCATTATCTCGATGACTTTTTGTTTCTGGGGGCAGCCGGGGATCCGGAATGTGGACAGGCTTTGAATGCATTTTGTGTCTTGATGAATCAGTTTGGCGTGCCATTGGCACCAGGTAAGACTGTGGGTCCCTCGACTTGCCTCGAGTTTCTGGGGATCGAGCTCGATTCCGAGGAAGGTTGTTTTCGTTTACCAGGTGAGAAAGTGTTAAGGTTCAGGGCATCCCTGCAAATGTGTATAAGTGAGTCTAAGGTTAAGTTACATCAATTACAACAATTGGTGGGGCAGTTGAATTTTGCCCTAAGAGTTATACCGATGGCCCGCCCCTTTTCTCGCTCGATCGCTCAAGCCATGGTCGGCCTGAAGGAGGGTCATCATCGCACAAGGCTCTCGGCAGAGGTTCGCCAGGACATGCGCATTTGGTTGGCATTTCTGGCGGATTTCAATGGTCGAATTGTCTGGAACAAACCGGCCGTGTCCTCTGAGGAGCTGGGGCTGTGGACAGATTCGGCAGGGAGTATTGGTTTTGGTGCCATATTCGGCACTCAGTGGTCGGCACAAAGATGGCCGTCATGGTGGCATGATAGTGGTCTGACAAGTAACATTGCTTTCCTAGAACTTTTTCCCATTCTGGTGGCCCTGAGAACTTGGCCTGAGGGGTTCAGAGATCACTCTGTGGTATTCTGGTCTGATAACATGACCGTTGTTGAGTGTGTCAATAGCCAGGCAGCACGATGCAAATGGGTCTTGAGATTGCTCAAGGAAATTGTGTTATTGTGTATGCAATTGAATGTACTATTTAAGGCAAGACATGTCCCAGGGGTGATGAACCAGGCGGCTGATGCCCTTTCTCGTTTTCGTATGTAGGCCTTCTGGGGTTTTCGGCCCACAGCGGACCCGGTGGCAGCACCCTTTCCCGAAGCTCTCTGGTCTCTCGGTGCCCCGAATTACAGAACCTCGTGGGAGAGAGTTTAGCACCCAGGACGAGGAAGGCATATGAAGGGGCGTTCCGTTCCTATTGGGCCTTTTTGGGGGCGGCTAGAGGGGAGCTTTGGGGCCAGGAGGAGTTGGTAGTGAAATTCCTGCTGTCGTTACGGCAGGCAGGCAAATCAGTGGCGACGGCCCAGAGGCATCGGGCCGCCATTTCCTTTGTGGCTAGGGCTCATGGGATCCAGGACCCGACAGCGTCTTTCGTTGTGCAAAAAGCGCTACGTGGGTGGCAACGCCTTGAGGGTCGCAGAGTAGATGAAAGGCGCCCGATAGGTCTGGATAGGTTGGCCCTGTTATTATCTAGACTCCCTGCAATATGTTCATCCCAGTATGAAACAGTGTTATTCCGAGCCGCTTTTACGCTGGCATTCCATGGGGCTATGCGGGTGAGCGAATTAGTGGCGAGGAACAAGCAGGACGTGATGGGGGGACTGTGCCAAGAGCACGTTCAGATCAGGGGGGAGACAATGACTGTCTCGTTCGTCAGGTCCAAGACCGATCAGGGTGCGATGGGTGACTGCATACTACTGCATAGGATCCCCGGGTCCTCCATGTGCCCGGTGAGTTGTGTAGAGGAATATTTAGCACAAAGGGTGGCACTATGGGGGGGGACCTTGTTGAGACACGCTGACACCACCCCACTGACGAGGTTTCAGTTTCAGCGGGTGCTTGCGATGTCGATTACTGCTGCGGGCTTGAACCCGGGCGAGTTTGGGACCCATTCCTTTCGGATAGGGGCTGCTACAGAGGCTACAGCCAGGGGTCTGAATGTCGAACAAGTTAAACGTGTGGGGCGTTGGTCCTCCAATTGTTATAAGAGGTATGTGCGGTTGCACATGTTGTGAAGCTGTAATGATGTACTCACGCTTCTTGTTTTTGTTTGGTTTCAGTTGCGCAAGCCTACGAGGCGGGGCGGACTATGCAGTCGACCCAACACCGGGCCAGCGGTCAGACATCACCGGCTGTGAAAGAGGAGGTGTGGGTCGTGGGCCACTCATACGTGAGGCGTGCCGCGGACGTATTCAAAGCAGGTGATATGATTCACGTGGCTGGGGAATACGGGTACAGGGTGTCCTTCTACGGAAGGGGCGGACTCTGTATTGACCAGTTTCAATCATTTTTCGAGGGTTTGCTAGGGCGGACGAGGTCACCGCCGTCTATAGTCATAGTACATCTTGGGGGCAATGATTTGGTCACCACTGGTAGACGACTTCTTCTTGAGGCGATGCTTTCCACTGTAAGTTGGTTGGCGAGGAGAGTTCCAGGGTGCACGATTGCATGGTCCCATTTGATCCCACGAAAAGTATGGCGGGGGGCTATTTCTGTTTCTGCTCTGAATCATTCAGTAAGAAAAATCAATAACAAAGTGAGTAGATTGTTCCGTTCCAATACACTGCATTCGATTTCGCATGGTTGTATTACTGGTGACAGTATGTATTTGGGGGATGGGGTTCACTTGTCCCGGGTGGGGAACGAGTTACTCATAGGAGACTTGATGGCTTGGCTAAAGACTTTAAGACATGACCTTTAGGTAGGAGTTTTGTGGGGGGTCCGGATAGCCGGTCAACTATCCGGCCTGTGGCAGTAAGGTCATGATCGGTGAGCACTAATTGGAAGATCCCTATGAGTGGGCGTCACCCATTACGGATGGGAGCGCTCGAGGGAGGTGGCCATTGGCCCCTCAACGGGGTAGGCGGTCCCTTCTAAGGATGGGCCGCCGAAAGGAAAGGAAAGGCGGTCAAGGCCCCTTCCTGGGTAGGAGGGGCTACAGCCCCCTCCTGGAGAATTTCCCGGGGCCAGGTCATCTGCGACGGCAGATGTGGTAAGTTGTGTGGGGTTTGGGGGGGGGTCTACGCTACCTTCTAGATACCTCACACGAGTCCTCGGACGACCTTTAAGTGGCGTCGTGTTTATTGGGGCCCCGGTCAAGTCAAGGGAAATTGGTAGTTGCACTCGAGGTACTCCTCTGTGCGGTCGCCCCTCACAAGTGAGGGGGATATTTCTGGGTTAGGGATCTTGACACCGGTTACGACCTTGCCGTTGGCCCTTAAACGTTAGGATGTACAATTTCAAAATTTCAAGTTAAATGTTTTGTAGGATGTTAGTTCGGCTAGGAGAACCTTTGTATTAGAGAATATGTTAAGGTTAGCCAAAACATCGCAATGTGGTAATGAAATTGTACATAATATGAAACTGTTATTTAATGTTTTAATTTTGTTTCATATTTTAATAAATACGGCCGGGAGGGTCACTCCGTCCCGTCTTCCAAAAGTTCAGAACTGTTTCCGGTTTCCCATCCTTGGGGATTGTGTTGAGAGGGGGTGGCGGGTATCTCGGCCATATGGAAAGGGGCGACCATTCGGTCCCCCCGAACGTATGGTGGAGTACCACGATCCCCCCGGGAAGCCATCTTGGGCGGGAGGCGAGTCTCGGCTGGTATGCCCGAAGTGGCGTAGCCGGGGCGCGCCTTTTTCCCGCCCTAGAGTGGGCTGGCCTAGACACTGACGCGGCCGGCCACGCCCTCGGGGCAGGCCGGGGCGGGTTTGCGCCTGCCCTGAAGACGGATAAAAGGAGCAACAAGCCAAGGAAGCATCCTCTTGTTCCTGTGCTCTGAAGCTGCACCACCTCGCTGCACGTGAGCTCGAGACGGAACGAAGAGCCAATTTTGACCCACCCACCAGCCCCTGAGGACAGCAAGTGGTTTTGAATAAAGTTTGATGTGGTAACTCTAATTTTGTTTACAGGTTCGGATTATTATCGTGATAACTTGGAATATGCAATAAAGAAAGGTCAATTTGTGGTATATTTTGCAAATAAAGTTATCCTGCTAGTGTTGATCAGTAGCATGTTATTAATAAAGTGTTGTTTTACTATCTTTTAGTAAATTAGTCATTTAGTTTAGAACTGTCGTATTTATTTTGGTCGGGCGGTAAGGTCATGATCGGTGAGCACTAATTGGAAGATCCCTATGAGTGGGCGTCACCCATTACGGATGGGAGCGCTCGAGGGAGGTGGCCATTGGCCCCTCAACGGGGTAGGCGGTCCCTTCTAAGGATGGGCCGCCGAAAGGAAAGGAAAGGCGGTCAAGGCCCCTTCCTGGGTAGGAGGGGCTACAGCCCCCTCCTGGAGAATTTCCCGGGGCCAGGTCATCTGCGACGGCAGATGTGGTAAGTTGTGTGGGGTTTGGGGGGGGTCTACGCTACCTTCTAGATACCTCACACGAGTCCTCGGACGACCTTTAAGTGGCGTCGAGTTTATTGGGGCCCCCGTCAAGTCAAGGGAAATTGGTAGTTGCACTCGAGGTACTCCTCTGTGCGGTCGCCCCTCACAAGTGAGGGGGATATTTCTGGGTTAGGGATCTTGACACCGGTTACGACCTTGCCGTTGGCCCTTAAACGTTAGGATGTACAATTTCAAAATTTCAAGTTAAATGTTTTGTAGGATGTTAGTTCGGCTAGGGGAACCTTTGTATTAGAGAATATGTTAAGGTTAGCCAAAACATCGCAATGTGGTAATGAAATTGTACATAATATGAAACTGTTATTTAATGTTTTAATTTTGTTTCATATTTTAATAAATACGGCCGAGAGGGTCACTCCCTCCCGTCTTCCAAATGTTCAGAACTGTTTCCGGTTTCCCATCCTTGGGGATTGTGTTGAGAGGGGGTGGCGGGTATCTCGGCCATAGTGTTTTTAACCCATTTCAAATCGCCTTTCACCAGGCTGGAAGGTTTGTTGAACAATTCAGGCCGACCCAACTTAGTAAGATAATTAATTGAAAGAGATAATAGTACTGAAGGAATGAGTGTCTAAACGAAAGTAAACTGAGAGAGAAAATAAGAGTATGATCAGTGATAGTACATGAAATAAACAGTCTCTTAAAGAAACACAGTAAGAGTACAGGAATATCTTAAGGAGATAGATAAAATAAAGGAAAAACAGTAAGAGAAACAGAGTGAAAAGGGTGAGTAACAGAAGATGAATGGAGTAGAAATAGACAAGGACTATAAGACACAGATAAATAGAAATGAAGTAGGGTAAGAGATATAAAGTATGGGCCTTATTTATGAAGGCCTTGCGCCGCCCATGCGTCACTTTTAACATGGGAAAAAGTGGCGCATTGGTGGCGCAAGGCTTTCATAAATGAGGTCCTTTAGATTTAAGTTTAAGAATTGAGCATAATTAATTAAAGCCGAGTAAAGGAACAAATATTAAGGTACGGTAAGACAAACAAATTAAGATTCTAGAAACAAAGGTGGTACAAGGTCAACAAAGGTGAGTCACCATGAGACAACAGAAGAAACAAACTGAAGAGATAGATAGACTGAATAAAATAGTGACAGAAAAGAGAAAGAGGAGAGAAAAATAAACAACGCAAAATGTGGATCAGTTAAACGGAATAAGCGTGACTGAACAGTACTGACAAAGGAAGAGGATGAAAAGAATAAGGATAAGAGAGAGGCAAAGGAAACTCTCGGATGTTATTAGTTGTAATTACCTTATAAATGTAATATCTGTGAAAGACAATAAAAAAATCTGTTATAATACATATTTCTAAATCCAATGTAAGAAAATAACTTAAACAACATATTACATGGTTTATTTTTGCTGTCCTCAGAATATATCGATTTTCACTATAAACAGTGATTTCAATAGTAATCATCATGTAACAGCGGGGAAAAAAAAACACAATCAAAATGATTGTGTTTAAAAAACCCGTACAAGATCTCTATACATAATATAAATACCTGAAAAAAACATGTCTTAAATGTTTTTCTCTAATTCGCAATTTCTTGAGTAAGCACAGTACATCTTGCACAGTTACAAACTAATTAAACCATGCCACTTTTTTTTTAAATACGTCTCAACAAAGCTCTGTGCAAGTATGTTCTTAAAACATTTTTTCTTAAGTACACATTTTCTTCTCTCATACCTTTCCGTGTGGCCAAATAGTATAAGTTAACTTGTTATTTTTTAAATACCTCTCAACAAACTTCCGTTGAAATATGTTCCAAAAACATTTATCTCAAGTACACATTTTGTTGTCTCATATGTTTCCACGTGGCCAAATAGTATGAGTTAAGTAGTTATTTTCTCAAATTACTTAATCTTAGTGTTATCCATTCTTTCCTCAACCTTTCAAATAAAAATTCTAACGTGTTCTGTAACATCAAACATTAAGTAAACTTGTACCTGATGCTATCACTATGCCAAATATAAATTTCATTTCTAGATTTGCACACCCTCAGTCACATGATATTTCTAAACAACATAGTTTCATATCTTTACAGTATTAATCTTCCTACACCAAGTAATTTTACTGAAATTTGGGTTGCAAAAATAGCAGATAAGAATTAGTTAGGTCAAAAGGCAAACGTTTCTTAAAAGTCATTTGACTATCATTGCAGAGCGTCCAGCCTGTTGGAGACTTCAAATAAGCTGTGTAATGTCCTGATGATGTTGAAGGCCCTTCATGAAAAATAATGGCTACAGTTACAAATGTTCTTCTAGAAATAGATACTTGAGAAGCCCCAACATTTTTTATTAAAATTGACAATTTACTCCCATCTGCTCTGCATCGTTGAAACATTAAAATTACATATTGTCCATTTCTGTGCATAAATAATGTTGATAACATTTCAGAGTTACATTGGGAGAAGACCATGTTCTGATGCGCATCTTTAACTAGTTTATTAAAAGACACTTCTTTACAGTCTGGTAATGTTAAATATATAAATCTTTCAGTGTGTATATCAGTACTACTTGAAAATGAACAATTATCGCAATTATGTTCCCATTTATAAGAAAGGCCAAAAAGACTATCCATACCTACACCTTCATCTTCCAAAACTGTAAGCATATACATATTAAATTCCTGACAATCTTGCTGAATATTCTGAGAAAATTGATTTAGTCCTGCACATATGTCTAAAACATTCCTTAGTTCTGAAACACTTGCTACTTCACTATTACCACTGCTACATTTTTCAAAGACAGAATTTAACGAACAACAAAATGTTTGCTCCAGATTTTGTACAATCTGTTACTGTAAATATTTTAGAAAAAAAACAAAATTAACTACTACATTTATATAGCAGTTGACACCAGACCTGTTTTCAAATTTAAATCCAACAATCTCTTCAATACTAACCTTTTTCTTACGGCTACCAATGACAGTTACATCTTTTTTTCTTCGTTTCTCTACTACTTCACTACATTTTTCATCATTTTTCCTTTTCTGACCAACCATACACTTTTGAATTAAAGGATATTGAGGTAAACTTGAAGCATATTCTCTTCTTAACCTATTATACTCCTTCACACAATTTAAATCTGCACTAATCTTTGTCTCATCAAAATCAATTAGATAAAGTCCACATAAAGTTCTAACTTGAGATAAAGCAACATACGCCATACCCTCTTTGAATACAGTGCTTCCAATATTTACCAAAGCCCAATCCACACTTAAACCTTGAGATTTGTGAATAGTCACTGCATATGCCAAACAAATTGGAAATTGCTTCAGACGGACATATAAGTCTTTCACAAGCAGAAAACGAGTTGAACAGTGACTGAATTGTTGAACTTCATCAATTCCATCAAATTTGATTCTTAAAAATTCAATCTCATCTCGATTTGAGTAATTGACAAAACCAACAACATTACCCATTGCTCCATTTACCAAACCTCTTTCTACATGTAAATTTCTCCGTAAAATATACCGACAATTTAAACATACATACAGATTTTTTTCTAAGCCAGCAGTTTTAGATATAGATTTCTGAAGAGAATCCAATTTTAACTTCAACTTTTCAGACAAAACAATAGTACTACCTTCATGCTCTATTCTATCTTTAGCTTCCAGTTTCTTAATTTCTTGATTTTCTAACTTCAACATTTTTTCATTAAAAACCGAACATTCTTTGAGAGTTGGCATCAAGCATATGACTGACTTATCTGCTACCTCTTTACTATATATTTTCTCAGGTACAATATCTTCATTAGGAAACAGCTTGGAAAGTAATCGTGTTCGTAGAGTTTCTTTCGCATCTTCAGTTAGTTTTCCAATCCTTATATCTTGAAGAATATTTCCATATTTAGTATCCTTTGCCTGTCGCATATTTTGAATCAATTCAGTATATTTGAAATGTGACCATGTATTAACATTTCCAATACTGCCCAGGCACTTTCTAGTCTCTTCATACGTAACAGTTTCAAATACAGGTTGTCCTTTCACAGGAGTTAGCTGCAGTAGGTCTCCAAAAACTATGACATGTTTACCTCCAAATAACACATCATATTCTGTCTTAAGTATCTGTTGCATTCTTAAATGCACAAAAGCAAGCATTAAATTGGATACCATGCTTACCTCATCAATAATGAGAAGTTTCATTTTTTTAAGGACTCTAGAAACTTCAAAACAAGCTTCTCCAGATAGCTTGTGATATTGTAATTTATTTTCATGTTCAACTGGCAGCATCAGTAAACGATGTAAAGTAATACCTTTAAAATAGTGTGCTGCCAATCCAGTTGGAGCAGTAACAACACAAGACAGTGTTGACTGAGTTCTTTGCTGTAGATATGTAGTAATTCCTTTAATTAGGAAACGTTTACCAGTTCCAGCTTCTCCACTTACATATAGTCGAATAGGTTCAAATGACATACATGAGCATTCTTTTTTCTCATGACGAAAGCCATGCTCAATGTGGTCTGTCACTTCATCATATATCTGTCTTTGCTCAAGATTAAATTGCTTCACCAATTCTTCTAAGTTTATTACTTCCTCTTGACCTTGCAGCATTGCTCTTTCCACCTCATCCATGGCAGTGGCTGCTTCATTTTGGATAATTGGTTGTCCCAGTGGATCTTGACTTAATGAAGCCGAACTTTGACTACCTTGTGAACTGTCTCTAGCAATCTCCGCTGCAATTGTTGCTTCTCGCTCTATTTCATCATTCAACATTTGGAGATAATTACTAAAACCAGGACATTCGATACTACTTTTAGATGCGTTAAATGAATCTTCATAACTATCAAAGTCACCAAGTAGTTCCTCTTCTGTACGCCATGGTTTAAAGAGTTGCAAAAGAGCTAAATAGTAAAATTCTCTTTTGTCAGGTGTTTCGCAACTCAGTTTTCGGTGATTAATCAAGTGTCCTTTTCTTTGTTTCACCAGACATCCTTCATGTCCAATTACAGCGTGTACACCTTTATCAATATTCTCTGTAATATTCCTTTTAAAACTGTAGTTTTGAAGTATTTCATACAGACAAATGTTTTCAAGTAGAGTATTTCTATTTGGATAGTATGTATCCAACATATTTGTTTTCAGAATGTCTGTACTGTTTGGTTCTTTCTGTGCTAAATATTCAATTTCTTGCACAGGTTTCAGAACACGGTTTTGTGTTTCTGCAAGGCCCAAACTCACCCACAGGATAGTTTTTGATTTTGCATAAAGACTTGCTGATGATAAGCGATCACAACATTCATATGCTCCAATTTCGCGATGAGACAACATCTTCAAACTGTACGTATACAATTTCTTGCTTAGGCTCTTTTCATGAGAAATGTCTTCCCACATCTCCTTCAGTTCCGTATTTTCAGATTTCGTGATGTAAGACGTTACATATCGAGCCACAGCAATAGAGTTGTCTGCAACATATTGTATGTCCATGTTAGCATTCCACATGGACAAAATGACTGGGTTATAGTCATTTATAATTTTGGACTCTTCCCCTCTTCTTAAATTGTACGTATTTTTAGGTGACCTACTTCTGATATTATGTCACAAAGATGACATAAAATTGTTGACTCTTTCTTTTGAAAGTACCGGTCGTGCAAATCAAAAACGACATTTGGTGTAGAATTTACTCTTTGATTAGAATTTTCGCTGACAATATTTTCCACAACAATGACTTTGAAAGCGTAACACTTTTCCTCTTAAGTCCTTATCAGATGTACTATTAGGTATGTCACAAGTGGCATATTGTTCAATAAAAGACAGTACAGTCTCATCCGAGTCTGTTCCAAATTTAGGAGCATCCTTGATCCATAACAGCATATGAATATGAGGAGCACCTCTTGCTTGATATTCTTTTCTCCAAAAGAAATCCAGTACTTCACCAAGAGGTGGATTTTTCTTGTTTGTAATAAAAGACATCATAGCTTCAAATCTATGATTAAAATATCTGCAAACATTAACCGGATCCAACGAACACAGTTCTCCAGGTGTCTTGTAGTTTATATTTTCCATGTTTGCATTCGCCTTCCGAAGAAATACAAGTAAATCTTACCAAGCATACTCTGCACAGCTTAGAGTTAAAAACCAAGTAGATACTCCTAAGTTTCTAAGCATGCATTTCAAATATCCATGACGACGGTACCAATACTCATTAGTACCATGCTGACAAGCCATTAAATTAATTAGGTGTGAATCCAAAACACTATCTTTTTGTTGCACTTTATCCATAAATTCCTTTGCTGAAATATTTTGCAGATGCACTCCACTTTTTAAGATATTGTTTACTGCATAAGAAAGACCAGATAAGTCACTCTCAAACAGAAGATGAAACAAATATGGAATGCATTGCCAAAACCTCGGATCTTCTGCATATAATCTTGTTGTCCGGTACTCAGATGCAGGAATCTGCATAGGTTGATCATCATATCGTGTACCTTCACCTGTAGGGAATAACTGTGGGAAACAACGACCTTCCAAACTTTCTTCCCATACACTAATAGGATTTCCTTTTGCTTTTTACATCTGAAATAATTCAATAGCATTCCCTATTGCTTCTTTGGAATGCAGTGGATGAACACTGTAATGCTCATAAATTTCTTCACTTCTGAATAAGTCAACTTTTTCAATTTGTCCAATAGACAAATCATTGTCCTCTTCTTCACTTACTTCTTCTTCTTCTACGTATAAATTTTTATAGTATTTATTGTTTTTGACTAAATACAACGTTGCCTTTTTGACTTTTCTAACATCCACTAAATCTTGCCAGATTTTCTTACTCTTTGTAGGTGCACCATTAACTAGAATAACTAGAGGTTCCTCTTCTAAATTTTCAACACCAATTGTTTCCATATTTTTTTTAATCAAGTGGCAAATATACAACTCTACCCTTTAATCCTCTTTGTAAATCTGAAGGATTTAATTTGCAAGTCTTAGGCTCCATACGAACAATAGCCTGAAAAGGATGTACACATTGAATCAGAATAGTCTCATAAGTATTTAAATCCATCAGTTCCGATGGAATATTTATCAACTCAAGATTATTATGTACAGCTCTAGCAGGCATTCTATTTTCATTTAATTTATTATAACAATACTTACATATACGTTGCTCAAAACCCAAATCAAAATAGTTTTCTACCAACAAATAAGTTGCAAAATCTTTCCATTGACTATTATTTTCATCTTTACTTTTCAAATTTAAATCAACTAACCTAGTTTGACTTTTGTAATGAATGCGTCGACAACACACACAAGGAAAATTTGGTTTCTCACCTGCAATGACCTTAAACTTTGTTATTTCCTGTTCAAAATTTTCAGTATTAAAATTTCCAACATTTTCTAACACATTTCCTTCTAAAACTATATCAGTTTCTACATTGTCTTCATCTGGACCAAAGTAGCTTACCTCAATTTCTGCACAAATCTACTTAACATCTAATTCACATCCATGCAAAAGAGCACTATTTAACTGTTTAAGTTTAAGTGCTGGACTTTTTGCATAATACAACTTTCTCACTAATGTTCTCATTTTCGTATGATGCACTGCCAACATTCCGAAGTGATGAAACACACTCAGGAATATTTTTTTAGAAAGACAAGCCAGAGAATGGCCTTGCAGACCTATTTTTTCTCGCACTCTGCAATGGTCTAATTCTTGCAACATTACAAGTTTTTTTTCAAGACTTTCCTTAGTGTACTTACGTAAGAAATTGCGAAAGAAATCAATTGAATCCTGCCTTACACTGCAAATGCTACTACAATTCCAACTGTAAACAGGAACATTGGAACGTCCCTCTAAAACTTCTCCAGCTATCACCTCTTCTGCATTTCTAACCACAATTTTCTCTTTCTCAATTGCAGAACCATCCTTCACCTCATATGCTCGAACACTGGTGTCAACTGAATGCAACAAATCGTTACTTTGAAAGTAACTCTCTTCATTAAAAAATGGCTCAGAAGTTGAAGTATGCATCCACTTTCCAGAAAACACTTTACAAATATTACTTCTATTTATGTGTCTCTTCCATTTACTCTTAGCTTTTAAACCTCTGATTGCCTTATTTAGTGTATTTATTCTATTAATTACTCAAATAAATAATTTTCTTTTTGTCTCAAACGCGCGCTTAACAACATCCTCTATATGTTTTTTCTTCTAATAAAAAACAGATCTTCTTTTACAAACTATCTCCTTTTTAAATAAATTCGAAACTACTCTGTTATAAAACATACGCTTCCTGATTTCCGTAAACTGATTCGTACGTGTTTTACTGTATATATTTTCCTCTCTGCTGATTCCAGAAACATTTTGCTTTTTTTTAGCATTTGTCCATCTAGATACTGATAACTGTTTTTCCTTTTGAAGATTATCCTTAAAATTTTTGCTTAGACATAATCTTCTTAAAAAATCTGTGCTTTTCTTACCAGGAGCACTCTTCTTTTTATCCCTCCTTTGTTGTTTTGAAAATTCTTCAGATTCTTTCCTCTTCTAATGGTATGTCCGTTTATACAGCTTTCTTTTTTCATTTCTAGTCGGCATACTAATTTATGTTTCTGATGAAAATGACAATCTGTAAAGAACAAACATAACAAATATTATAGTTGGCTACTAGCATATAACATACAAATTAAAACCACAGATTCATTTTCTAAGTAGAATAAAGACAAAGAAACAGTCTCTGAACAGAGTAGGAAATCCTGTAGTGAATGTTGGTTCTAAATTTATGACAGTCCATAGCTGTGTCAACATTATAGACGTATTTTCTGATTCTAATTTTTAAAGCATACAAACAGTACACTGTTTTTCAAGAACTGTCGGTGATCCTAGTGCTTTTATGTTTTGTTTACTATAATCTCTTATACACTTCATGAGAACATGTATTGTCACTCTCATAAAGCAGATCAACGACGAATAGTACAAGAAAACTGTCTTCAAGAATGCTTTACTATCCAAAATAATTTTATTTATTTAAAAGTTCATAATCTAAAAGAACTTGAAGCATTATTTCATTGGCTACTTCTTCCGATTGATCACCCTGATCCTCCAAACTCACCTCTTCCCCTTCCACCATCTCTAAATAAGCACTGTCCAATGTTTCATTCATAAAGTCCTCATTTTCAAAGTTATTTTCGTCCTCAAAAACTCCATATAGTAATTCCTCCAGCAGATCATTTACGATTTCAAAATGTATTTGCTTTTTTTCAGAATAATTCTCCATCTCTTTTTTTTTTTCTTTCTTCTGTATCCTTTCAAAAAATATAAAGACTAAATAATATCTTTTTCATAAATAGATAACTTAAAAGTACCTTTCCTAATTTTTAAACTACATACATTTTTATACTTTCTAACTCATTAACTACATATATTAAGATAGCACCTTCCTCTTGTTTTGAAAACAAATTGACACTATGAGCCTAGACATTAACACTGTTCCTTTTTTCATTAAATAATTACTGCTGTAAAAAGACATCATACCGTAATTTTTTTTTTAGATTTTCTGGATATCACAACTATTGATAAACTTTATAATTGATTTTTAGGGATCCATTTTTTGAGTTCACCACTACAAACTGCTATTCAAACTATATACAGTCTGAAGGGGAGGCTCACATTGTACAAACCATAACATTCACTTAACAGATTACTACTTCCCACAGAGACAGTTGCTTTTATGTTTCAACAGCATACTCAGCATGTGAATTTCATAGCATGAACAACATTTCATGCTAACCATGAGAAACCACGTCATAATAAAGCTCTGCAAATGTATGTAAAACAGTGCACACAGATAGTACAGTCACAGATATGCAGAAAAGATGCCCATCACACCAAGAGCCATATCATAATACACCTCTGTAAATGAAGAAAAAAGACTGCCAAAGATAATACAGCATGAGTTTGAGAAATAATGAACACTTAGCAAGAATTATTCCATGGAAACCGCAAAGAATTATAGTCAAAGGATTGATGAACCAGAACTGCATCGAAAAGAACACATGCACCAGGCCCATAAAAAGATAGTATCAACTATCAGTGGAAAAATATCTCAAAATACATAGCTAGTACAAGCAGATACAGGCATGGCAAAAATAGAAGAAAAAATCATGCTCCAAACCGAAACTTTGCAAATATTCTAAAAAATCTTGCTTATTATTTTAATGTGCACCCCAAAAAATTGCCTTTCAAAAATACCAACTCACCTGAAAAAAAATATATGATTCCTGAAAACTCTGTAACGTAGAAGGCAGGTTGTTGCTGTTCAGCAACAAACATTATAAAAAAAAATTGAAATTTAATTTACATATCACAGACATATTTATTACACAACATAGAGCCATTGTAGCAAACAACAAGCCTAACAGATACATTACCTAAGATTGTCTACCATTAGATATCCTAATGCCTAACTAAGTTCAATAATTGTTTTTTGAACACATCAAATAACTAAATTTTAAATAAAATATTAAATATAGAGTAGAAAAGAGACACAGGACAGGAGAGATACAGACTACAAGAGAGAGAGTAGCAGGGAGATGAACATATAGAGACAGACCAGCATTCAAAGCACAAATGGAGAGACAGAAAAATAACAGCAGCACTGAAAAGTCAAGAAAGAAAGGGAAGGTACAATAAAGAAAAAGATGACCATGAAGAGGGAGTCACAGAGTAGAAATAACAGACAGAGCACAAAGAAGACAAAAGACAGGAGCCACAGGGACAGAGAGGACAGCAGGGAAACACTACAATAGGGTGAGAGAGAGCAGAAGGAACACAGAGATGGACAAACAAAGCAAAAGAAAGAGAAAGATGGAGATAAGAAGAGTGAATAAGAGGGAAAGAGATATTCACCACCATACAGACAATGTAGGAGGAAGACTGAGAACAGGACACAGAGAAAGATACAAAACAAGCACGAGAAAGAGAGAGATGTCATAAGGGATAGTGAAGGTAAGAGTGCTTTCAGGCCAGAAAAGAAAAGAATGACAGAAATGAATAAATATAGTGAAAAGCACAACAAAGACAGAGAGAGCAAGAAAAACAAAAAGAATAGGACACAAAGGGCCTCATTTATGAAAGCCTTGCGCCACAGATGCGTCACTTTTTCCTATGTTTAAAGTGACGCACCGCCGGCGCAAGGCCTTCATAAATAAAGCCCCATAATAATAATAATAATACTAGTATTTATAAAGCGTGAACAGCTGCCTCAACTAGGAGGCGTCCCGGCGCTGTTAGGGCTTGGCAGGAAAGCTAGCTGGGAGTCTGCGGCTTAGAGAGGCACCGAGAACAGCCACGACTTAAGCTGTCTCCTAAAGCTTGTTTCTGATTGGGCCTTTCGCAGCTCAGGAGGTAGGGAATTCCAGAGACGGGTCACGTTGGCTGAAAAGGTTCGGCCGCCCAATCTAGCCCTTTTGACTCGCGGCACACTCAGTAGCACCTGATCATTTGAACGAAGGGAGCGGGTCTGTGTGTATCTGGGCAGACGGGCTCTCAAATAATTAGGGCAAGTGCCATAGAGGGACCTGTAGACCAGAGTAAGAGTTTTAAATTTTCTTCTACTGGCAATCGGGAGCCAATGTAAGGCCCGAAGATGGGGGGAAATGTGCTCTTTAAAAGGAACATGCTTAAGCAGCCTGGCTGCCGCATTTTGCACCGTCTGCAGCCTTTGGACCAAGTATTTCGGGAGACCGCTATATAGGCCGTTAGCATAATCCAGTCTCGAAGTGATGGTGGCATGGATCACGGTTTTCTGGCAGGATTCAGGCAAAAGTTTCAGGACTGGGCGGATATTCCTCATTTTGCTCAGGCAGCAACCTGTGACCTGATGGATCTGGGGCACAAAAGAGAGATTTTCGTCCCACTTGACCCCCAGATTTTTAGCTCACTGGGAGGGGGGAGGTGGAGTACCCATCTCAGTCGGCCACCAGAGCTCAGCTGGAGGGTGACTGCCTTTGCCAAAGAAGATCACTTCCGTTTTTCCCGGATTCAGTTTCAGCTTATTAGTATTCATCCAGGATGCCACATCCTGAAGGCACCCCTTAAAGTTTGCAAATGCCGCTTCTGAAACCTCAGAGTAGGGAAAAACCAACTGGGTGTCATTGGCATAAGATATTGCGGTGACTCCCCAGTTGGCAATGAGAGAGAAAAGAGGGGCAAGATAAACGTCAAACAAAAGGGGGCTTAGGGCGGATCCTTGCGGGACCCCGCATCTCAGCGGCTTACGCTTTGAGTCACATGTGCCTAGACTGACCCTCTGCGTTCGGTTTGACAAGTAGGACTGCATCCAACCGAGTGCCTGATCTTGTAGACCAATTTCTGCCAGACGTTGGATCATCCTAGCATGATCCACCGTATCAAACGCGGCCGAGAGATCCAGGAGCATCAGCATAGCCGAGACTCCTGAATCTAACGACCACCTCAAAGAATCAGCCACCTCAATCAGCGCCGTCTCCGTGCTGAAGCCGGGTCTGAACCCAGACTGAGTCTCATGAAGGATGTTATTAGATTCGACATGAGCATTCAGCTGGCGCTGAATTAGTTTTTCCAGCATTTTCCCGGGAGCTGCCAGCAGAGAGATAGGACGGAGGTTAGTTAAGTCCTCCGCATCCCCGTTTGGCTTCTTCTTCAGTGGAAGGAGCGTCGCATGCTTCCAACTCTCTGGAAATTCCCCAGTGTCTATGGATGTATTCCAGATGTGTTGAAGCAAAGGTGCAATAGCGTCCGCTAAAGGTGCCCACAGTTTAGGTGGACATGGGTCCTCTGGGGAGCCTGACTTACACCGGGTTATCTCTTGCCTTGCCTCATCTAGCGGGATAGGTTGAAATTTCCTCAAGGAGACTGGGGGCCGGCCCCCACTCTCTCTATCCTCCTTGGCCGTAGGTTTATGCGGGCCAAAGGAGTCATAGACCATCTGTATTTTATTGTCATGTGAGGGAAAACAACAACTGCATAGAGAGAAAATGTATGAGAGACAGGAACGGTAGAAATCAGAGGATAGGCAACATGGAGAAAAACTGCACAGTAGACAGAGATAAAGAGGGCGAGCCAGACACACTAAAATATATGAAGTAAGCAGCACGAAAACAGTATGTTGAGAAAACGAAAACAGCAACACAGATATATGTATACTGACTCTACTAACTTAGTGCAAGAACGTATCTGTTACAGGAACTTCTGCATAATCTTAACTCACAACTCTTTGTTTCCCTTTAGCCCCAACCCTTTCCCCTCTGAACTCTCACCCAGCAGTGCAGCTCTCGGCCACAAACCACACTGAAAATTTTGCCCTCCATATTTTTACATGTAGGTATGGTACAACACGTAACATCATACCTACAGCAACTGAGTACTAATACCTTTGACACAGATTCATAGCTGCACAAGTTAACTAAAAAGTCTGCCTACGCCAGGGCTCAAAAGTGCAGCCCGATAGACAGCAAGCCTACCTTTAAGAAACTGCCTGTGCTGAGACCCGAACAGACCCGGCCAACTTAAAGCCCTGGAACTATCTTAATTTTCTCCTCTCTCTTTAAACCTTTACATTTCATTTTCAAACCACGTTTGCTTTCCATGACACGTTTTTTTTCAATGTTCCACATTTAACGCCGAGACACTTTTCCCTTTTTAGTATCCGAAGTCGCAACTGCAACATGGCTAATGCACAAATTAATTAGTCTACCTTTCACGTTTTTTCAGTGTTCAAATTCTATCAATTTCTTCACATAAATAGATACCAGCGGCTCAGTACCTCCTACAGTCATAAAACCAAGTCGCTCCCTTTCACTTACAAATGCCTTGGAGACGGCAAAAAAATGTCGGGCAGATTTACAAGCCCCTTACGCCACTTTAGCGTCACTTTTAACATGGGACAAGTGGAGCAAAAGTGCCACATGGAGCATGTTAATCTGCCCCTATATCTGTATAGAGATGAGTGTACTGAAACATGTAATTAGTCGTTCACATCCAGGCACTCTTAATTACATGACTTATTTAACTAGAAGCGCTGTAATGTTGCATGTCTTTTCAAAGATACACCAGTGCCTGCTACAATGCCGAATTTTTCCTTATTCTTCAACAGTGGTTATTTTTTTTCTCATGTAATGAGAATTATTATGAGTTTTTAAACGGCAAAGCTTACACAGTAATAGTCCCTCTGCATATGCTTCCCTGTAAGAATGTAGTTTATCCACCCCCGCATGGGAACCTTGATGTTTCCATCTGGTTGCGAATTCTGGACTTGAATTCAAAGTTTAATCACACTTAGACTTATTGTCACAAAAACAAGTTACCCTACCATCTGTTCACAAACATATCTCTTTCACTTAAGTAATATTCACAGAGAAGTGCCTTCCTTATAAAATAGTGACCTTCCTTTACAATTTGCTGAGGTGACTCCCATAATCTTTAACGGATCCTCCACTTCAAGGCAGGCCTATTTTTTTATAACTACTAAGCAATGGTTTAGTGACTTCTTTGCCAGAAATTATTTGAAGTCATTCTGCTACTCTTCACTCCATAGTCGGCGACCTATTTTTCTGGACTTCCTGTTCTACTACCAGTGGCTGGGACTTTTGTCTTCCTTTTTTTTTTATTACAAAATGCATGTCCCTCCAGTCTTCGCAAACAAGCCGGAGCACTTAGAACTATTTCGCCAAAGGATGCTTGAGTACTATGGCATCCTGCCACTCGCGACTTTGAGTGCATCATATCGATTATCATTTCAATTTTCCTATTTCACCTGTGTGCATTCTGTATTTCATTGCCTGAACTGTGATTTCATGTGGGCCCTGGACTTATGTCTCTGCAACTTGGTATCTCCTGAAGTGAATTACAATCATCTCATGAATCCGTTAATTGATCATGAACATGTCGGCGGCCTTCGACACCGTCCCGCATGAGGCCCTCTTGAGAAGACTTCACGAGATCGGTCTCAGAGGGACGGTGTTGAGCTGGCTGAGATCTTACCTAGCGGGTCGTCGACAAGTGGTCTGGGCCCCCCGTACTCCGCCGAGGTGCCGCCTATGGATGTCGGAGTCCCACAAGGGTCGGTGCTGAGCCCGACCCTTTTTAACATCTTCATGACTCCTTTGGCGGTACTGGCGGAGTCAATGGGTGCCCAGATCATATCTTACGCTGACGACACCCAGCTCCTCTTCACCTGCAAGAAGGGCATGGAGTTCGACGGGAAGAGCATCCGTGGCTGCCTTGGGGCTGTCTTCAACTGGTTTCAGGGAAGCAGCCTCAAGTGCAACCGAGATAAATCTGAGGTGCTCTTCTTCGGCTGTCAGGCAGAACCACCTTGGCAGGAATGGTGGCCGGTTTGCATGTCCCCCCCTTCCTCCTCGTCCTTGGTCGCTAAAAACCTCGGGGTTAAAATTGATAACACCCTTGCCTTGAAAACACAGATCACAGGCCTTACGGGCACCTGTTTTGGTCTATTAAAAATGATGCGCAAATTCCTTCCTATGCTCCCTTTGGCCCACAGGAAGCTGACAGTTTAAGCTTTGATCTGTTCCAGGCTTGACTATTCAAATATCCTCTACTTGGGATTGCCAGACTATCTCTTGCACAAACTCCAGGTTGTCCAAAATTCTGCGGCAAGAGCCATCTTCGGCCTACCCCGGCATGCCAGATCATCTGAGTTGCTTTCCTCCCTGCACTGGCTTCCTATTAAGAAGCGTATCATATTCAAAGCACTTACTCTGGCCCATAAGGCACTCCATCGGGTAGGGGCCTCATACATTCAGAAACGGATTTCTTTCTACAAGCCCACCAGATCTCTCCGGTTGGAAAATCTTGGCCTGGCAATTGTACCTCCTATTAAGAAAGTCAGAATAGGTGGACGTTCTTTTAAATATCTCGCCCCCACATTATGGAACTCCCTTCCCGTTGATCTCCGCCACACTCCCAATTTGTTTGCCTTCAGAAAGGCCTTGAAAACCTGGCTTTTTCATTAGTAACTCTGCTTTGTTTCTGTTGTCCTTCTCCTTTCTTTCAGTAATGGGTCAGAAAGCGCCGGGACACTCCTTGGAGTAGCCGTGCGCTATATAAGTCACCCATTAACATTAACATTAACATAACATAACTTTGTTCCGACGGAGGGATTATGGCCTTTGCAGCAATACATGGAGTTCTGGGTCATTGAAATATATTCGCAGCGGCGCAAGATTTCTTGGCACACAGCTACATAGAAAAGACACCGAGTTGCCCTCTGATGGTACTAGAGGCTCCGGTAATTCAAGAGCATGTATGTTCTTTTCCTCTTTTCAATTGGATGGCTGACATGCTTTCGGATGATAACAGTGACTTCCTTTTAGAAGCGGTAGCTGCTTATTTCGCCTACTCAGATGTTGGATGACTCTTATGCAAGCCATTGACGTCTACATTTTGTTTTCCCTCCCTATCTTTTTCACGTTTTCTTGGACTTTTTTTTTAAATGAACAGACCTATTGGCTTTACTAACAGTGGACATTACAATTTCCTGCTGGTCAGATTTTCGTGTTTTATGTGGACTACATTTTTTTTTCCTCACCTACTCGTTTTCAAACTTAACTTTTTATTGAACTCTAATTTCAACAATTCAGTTGCATATCTTATCTTATCTTCTTTCAAACGTACTCGGAGCAAAGCAGGGTAATATATGCTACATGTGCCCTGATTAATGTGTAAAGTTAGCATGAGTTTTTTATAAGTTTAAACGCCATTTCCCCTTTCAGCTGCTTATTTGCGCCTCACACACCTCTGCTGCTTTAGTTTTCCATGTACTGAAATATTTTCAATTCATACGAGAAAAATATGTTCTTACACTAATATTTGCATTACTTTTCGAGCTGTAATGTAGAGCTTCAAAAGATATGTCAATACAGTAGTTCTACTCAACACTGATTTTCGAACATTCCAACAGATTACATACATGCACCTCCAGCCAACTTGTCGCTTTTGGCGCGTTTTTTTTCCTTACACAATAGCATAACACAAACTTGATAGTGCTTCGCATGCAGAGAGCTGATTGTTAATGAGCTGATGTCTAACCACTAGCATTTTCATGTATCGTTCTAAACTTAAAGGCAAGACACCTTCTTAGATTTAATAAAATGTAATGTACTTCCTCAGAACGGTGTAGAATACATTTTTCTAAACCGTATTCATTTTACATCAACTATACCGTTTGTATTCTATGGACTAGTGATTATGCCGATTACTTTCTTTCTTACAATATCTGTACTCGTATTAGATAAGAAACTTGCCTTGAAATCAGTGCATTACTGAATAAACATTTCAAATATACACGTTCTCTCTTTTAATCCATATTCTCAACTGAAATGATTGTATACTGAAAGAGTATTCATGTGTTCCACGTAACCTCAGCTGTACTAAGTTCATGTTTTCTTTTGTCGACCTGAGTTACTCATACTCCAACCCGCGGACCTATGACGGTCCGTCAAGCCTTTCTTAGCGGGTCGCGCACCATGCAAACAGTCGTACCACTGGTAGGAAAATAATTTATTACTGTTACCAAGCACCGCCGCAGTTCCGCTTCACTCACAGTGGTAATCACTGCTCCCCCGCTTCTACAGAGCAGACGCTATGTCGTATTTCACTACTTATCACGCTTTCATCTCCACTATAACAAACACTTCTCTGCCAGCCACCAGAGAACAGAGTGCAGATGCAGAGGCACTAAGAAGTCAAATACGACATACCCTCTGCTCTGTGGAGCCAACTGAGCGGTAATTGTGAAAGTAAACATTCACTAGCGCTTCAAAAAAGCATCTCAGTTATATAAATAGTTTTTTGAAAAACAAGCAAGTACTTTGATGCGACTATCTGTGTGTGCCTGCAGAGCAAACTTCCTCAGCCCGGACTGAAGGCAGACACAGACAGACACACACACACTAAGATAAAACAGGGCAACGGAGACGGAAAACAGGAGGGAGATAAAGATGGAGTCAAACGGCAGGAGGGAGAGAGATATTTGTATACTGGTCTGTTACCTCAGTGTATGAAGCCATGTCCTGCACAAACCTGTATACAACTTCAAAATCACAAGTTTTTATTTTATTTTACTCGACCACCTCCCCCTCTCACCCCTCCCCCACCACAAACCACACTGTAATTTTGTCGTCTGACAGAAAGTTTATGAATACCTTAAGCATTAGCACTTTTTGACGATGGTTTCACATGTGTACTGCACGAACCTGTATACAATCTCATGATCACAAGTTTTCATTTTATTTTACTTGGCTACCTCCCCCTCTCACCCCACCCCCACCAGTGAAGCCCACGGCCACAAACCACACTGTAATTTTGTTGTCTGACAGAAAGTTTAGGAATACCTTAAGCATTAGCACTTTTTGACGATGGTATCACATGTGTACTGCATGAACCTGTATACAATCTCATGATAACAAGTTTTCATTTTATTTTGCTTGGCCACCTCCTCCTCTCACCCCACCCCCACCAGTGCAGCCCACGGCCACAAACCACACTGTAATTTTGTCGTCTGACAGAAAGTTTAGGAATACCTTAAGCATTAGCACTTTTTGATGTTGGTATCACATGTAATGTACCATTTCTCTCTCTATGTGCATTATCTGTGTCTCTGCTAATACCATTTTTTCATCTCAAAACCAACTTCTCTGATTATATGTAAACGCTTCAAAATCACACAAATAATTACTGGCTATATTAAACATATTTTATATTCCATTTTTGCTGTTCACCAAAATTATATACAAAACTATAATTTACACTTGAAAGAATGTGAAGAAAAGGCACGCAACCCCCATTAAATTCACAGGACTTCAGGCCCCCACCCCCCTCCCGGCTGGTGTGGCAGCCCAAGGTAACAAATTTATTCCAGATACACACAGAGCTGCAACTGAACGTTTCACATCTCTGTAAACATCCATTTGAATGTTAATTAGGCCTTGCAGTTGTTTTACCCCTTCTAAAAGCCCCTGCAGCTTTACTCTGCCTACTAATTTAACATTCATGTACACCTAACAAAATCTTTTAAATCCCCCCCCCAAAATTTCGTTCCAGTTTCTTCTCTGACTGACAGTGAATTAAAAAAAGTAACAGTAAAAGATTACATAAGAACATGACTGAAGACCATTCAGCTTATTGAAATTTATTATTCAAAATTTTAAACTAATAATTGCAAACAAATAATGTCATTAAAGAGTGATGAAACTAAATGCAAAAATAGTTTTAGAAATACAAGACATTGTCACAGTCACAAATGAGGTTACTCAGAGACTTTGAGGGAAATGAACCAATTATAGTGACTAAACCACATTTTACGGTACATGACAAAACAATCAGTTACAGACTTACCTTTACCAATGCTTTGCAAGAAAAGTGACAGTCACAAAACAGATATTCGTTTGACGGAACTCTTAATAATGCTTCTATCACTGCAACCAAAATTCAATGGCACAGATATCCTATCAATACAGACTCATATATGTCGCTTCAACCAATCATATTTGTTCTGGCACAATTTTAAAATTAAATTAACATTTCAGTTGGTTGTCCATTACAATATTTTCAAACTCACATAAAGGATTAACCATCACCCACTGCCATCTCTGGCTGTTTCCATGGTAACACCTCATTCTGCACCTGGCTGAAGGCGCAGGTCAAAAGTTCATATCTCAACATTCTACATCAAACCAAGAATGCTGATTCCCCTCCAAAACAACTGCCTATCCACTGTTCTGTTACATGTCATTTTTTGACACCCAATAGTACTTTTCGTTTTACATAAACATTAACATGCAACGTAGTCTTCAATCTTGAGGTATTAGAATCAACCAATCAGTTTTAGTTTTTCAACCACACCAAGCCTCATCCATTTTTTTATCCTGACTTTCAGCTTCTAACTGCCATTCCACTTCCAGAACCCATCGGAGTCCTACTGCATCTGCCTTGAAAATGAAGGTTTGGCTTTTAGGACACAGCTATATTCACTGGAGTGGAAAATATGCAGCAAATAGACGAATTTCCAACCTTGATTTACCAAACGTGGATTGGCCAGAGAGGATTGAGATGTCACCAATTGATACCATTGGTGAAAACTTTTATGCATCTCCCAGAACCTGACCTTATAATTGTGCACTGTGGTGGGAACGATCTAGGCACATTGACTGGGGTAGGTCTGGAAATGCTTCTAAAAGACACCTTTCGGCAATTGATGACACTTTTTCCTCGAACTGCCTTGGTATATTCCAATATATGCCAAAGATAGAAATGGAATTGGTCCAATCAACATTGTCCACAAATTGAGAAAGCAAGGAAACATGTAAATAAATCTGTTTCTGCTTTCCTCAGAGATTATAGCATGGGTTCTATTTACCACAACAACTTGCGTTACAACATGCAAGGCATCTATAGGAGAGATGGTGTTCATTTCATGGATGAAGGAAACAGAATCTTCCTCTGTAACATGAGATTCTGCATCGGTACTTACTTATAAATGCAGAAAAAACTCAATTAACACAAGGGCTCTTTTCAGAGCCACCTTATATCTAAACACTCAAACTTCTGATTTATCTCCATTTTCACACTCTTGTAAATAGGTGTGCGTGACCGAGTGCGCGCACCCTGCAAATTTTTATATTTTTTTTAAAATCTTTTCGTGTTCAAGGGCCTTACTGCACCCCCTGAGAAAACCTACGCGGCCAGACAATCTCTACCTTGTCCCCTTTCCATGTTCCAACGCTTTGAAATGTACAATATATTCACTTGCACTAACAAAATGGCGGCCAACACTTCCTGATTTCCTTCGAAACGAACGTTCACAGACGTCATACAGCAAAACAAAAATTCCGCTCGCGCACAGCCGCATTAGTGCACACACCCGAGCGCGCTTATAGATATATAATTGACTTCAACTTTAATTTTCTCAGCAACAACTGAATGGATTTACACCATTCAAACAAAAGCGTGATCTGCGACCCAGATTCTACCTTTTTGCCAAATTTCTTATAAATCCATTCAGCCGTTCGAGCTGTAGCCGTGTCTAAACGTCCTATGGAAAATACCATGGAGAAAACATGTTTTGGGACCCCCCCTTTTATCTCAGCCCCCACTTGACGAATCCCCCCAAAACTTTCAGGGAAGGAGCGCAGCGGACCGAGCCATCTTCTTTGAGAAATTCGCAAAGATTCGTTCACCGGGGCCCAAGTTAATCTAAATAGAATGTTGAGGATTTCCTATGGAAACTAGGTCCTAACTATAACTACCTAACTGGCGCCCGCCAGTAGGTAATATATATATATATATATATATATATATATATATATATATATATATATATATATATATATATATATATATATATATATATATATATATATATATATATATATAAATTCACATATATACAAACATATATTTGATGTTTTAATAATGTACTTTTACAATGTATATGACTTTATCACACATGCATTTGTGTTATAATGGCATGCGTGATAAAGTCATATGCATTGTAAAAGTTTTAGAAATGATGTCTTTGCAGAGTAATAGTCCTGCGTTATAAAAATTGCTGAGTGATGGTATGTGGGATGTTGGTTTGCGGAATATCCTTGGGGAGGGATAGTCCCTTTCTTGCTATTTCCGTGGAGGTGGGCGTTGTGTCCAGGTGTGCGAGGCGCGAGGCCTGTGCGCAACAGAAGTGGAAAATCTCCAGAGTGCGCTTCAGGCGTCACAGGAAGTTAAGGCGACATTTCCTGCACAATGGCCCCTGTTTGCGCTCCTTACGGCCCTTGGGAATAGCGCCATGCCTGACCTCCATACAGTAAAGCAGGTGCACGTCACTGGGAGCGTGGGGCAAGCACACCCGGAGCTGGAATGTACAGAACCTGGGAAGAAATAACAATGAAATATTGGGCACACCGCTCGCTTCTTTTTTTCTCTGTAATTCCGTGCCCTGCACACACCCACGCCCCCAGCACATGACCACAGCACACGATATGAGACATGGCATGAAGGGTGGAATGTACCACACGCCCCCAGTGTTTGTCACGCCCCCAGCACAACGCAGACACACCCAGAAGGGACTACTTTGCTGGCACGGTTCTTTTACCTTTAAAATGTATATGGTGGGCATCTGGATAGCCTATGTCCTTCTGCTGCAACTGCCCTTTCCAACGCTGTATTGAGTGTTGTGATTGGTGCTGTGGTTCCTGAGATTTCCCGCCTCAAAGGTTTGGGCTCTCTCTTTATTATATTAGAATAGATATATATATATCTGAGCACAAAGCTCCTCCTCTGTCTGCTCTGCGCTCGTGGTCCCAGCCTCCGCGCCAACAACAAAAAGGATACGGACCACAAAAGTCAGCAAATGTTGTTATTTATTTAGCTACACAGAACCAAAACCATATATATATCTATACTACCGTTATAACGAGAGAACTGCGTCCTTTGAGCCTGGTAAACTCGAAAAGTACACCAACAATCCAAACACCCAATACATCTTTGAAAACGTCAGGGCAAGCAGAAGGACATAGGCTATATAAAAACAAAATATATATTTTAGAAGGGAAACGTAATTTGTAAGGGAAAGTAGTCCCTTAGAAAAATAACCCTGTACCCCAAAACCAAACCTTCACCTGAACCCGAAAAATACCCCTGTACCCCAAAACTCAAACCCAGCCCTGAAGCCTAAAAATACCCCTGTACCCCAAAACCCATACTTATACCTAAACTTTAAAACTACCCCTGTACCCCATAACCCAAAACTATATCTGAACCCTTAAAATACCCAAACACCCCAAAACATATACCTCAATACCCCAAAACATATACCCCTACACCCATACTTACCTTATCCAAAAAAACATGCTTTTACCATTCATGCATTTACAACGAATTTCGTTGTAAATGTATGAGTGCTAAAAGCATATAAAATGAAATGCCATGCGTTATAATGGTAATGAGAGTATGCGGGGTGATGGTATGCGGAAAGAAAGTTGCGGAATAATGGGTGTTTACCATCCCCCGGTAAGTACATTGGTGGCACGGCGGCCCACATCTCCAGCAACATACTCATATTTTTTCACCACCCATTTGAAAAATGCACAGGTCTCTCTCATTGATGGCCAGCAACGACATACACTTTAAGACACACCCCCCGCCACAAGTTCTAGAATTGCGTACTTTAGAGCTGGGGAGCTACGTTTGAATCTCGGCATCTGCTCAACATCCTGTGATTTCAGGCAAATCGCTTTGTCTCCCCATACCTACCAAAAATGAATGTGTTCTTTTGTAATATAAATTGTGATCATGCCATGTTGTCGAGTTCGCGCTATATAATATTGCAAGGAAAATTAAAGTAGGGAAACTCGTGTTCACACACTACTGAACGCGCACTCTTAAGTGCATCAGCAGTGCACTATGAATTAGAGCGTTTCACAGGCCTGTCACAGATAAGAAATGCTATCAAAAAGAAATCCTACAAAACAATATACTACTGGCCGGCAGCAATTCATACCCGGACAACGTCGGGACGGGGGCTGCTAGTATATATATATAACAGCTCAAACTTCAAATTCAAGGAAAAGAAGATGTCGCACTCACGGGTGTTAGAATTCATCCATTTATTGAATTACAAAAGGCGGGACGCTTTTCGGCTTACGCCTTGCTCAGCCACAAATTTTACCGAAAACAATGCGCCATCTACAAGCCGCCCCCATTCCTGAGTGCTGCTTGCGCATTTCGGAGTACTGGAGCCTGAATATATATATATAGATTTCTATGTCTATTCCCACAATGATGCACTGGCACTTTAAATTGGGTAATGTTCTATGCATGGTCAGGTGACCAAGGCCACTTGGACGGCCAAAACGCGTCCTGACGTTTCATGAGAGAGAAATAAAATAATGCTGCACAAAAGTCTGGTCTGCGCCCGTGATTCCGCGTTCTAAGCGGGTTGGATTACGAGTTTGTGCTCATGTTTACCGGCATTGGACTGCTGCCGGTTCGCAGACTCCCTCCTGTAAAGAAGGCTTCTCAGCAAGTAGTCTGATTGCCCGTTGAGGCTCCTGTCTATCTCCACTGCGGGTGCATGGTGGTGCATTGGCAGGGACCCCTGGGGCACTATACAGAGTTCCTGGAAGGGAAAGGAGTGAAGCCCTCCGAGCTATCGAGCTGTTTGTCAGATCCAGACTGCAAACGTGGAGATTAGAGGAGTTCAGAGAAGCAAGGACAATCAAGCGCTGATTCATGTTGGACGGTGTCGCCCCGCTGAGCAGACACTCAACGGAGAAACCGCACGACTTCCTGGCAACTCATTCCACGCGGTAAGAGCCAGCTGGCGTGTTTTTCAAAAAAACATTGTGAAAGCTCGGGTTGGGAGGTGTGCACGCATTGGAGTAAGAGGAGCTGAAGAATAGCGGGTGAATTTGGTTTTTCAGTGACGTCGAGTCCTGTCGAGTCCTGGCTGACATCTAAGCCCATAAACAGCATAATCAATAAAGCTCCAGTGCGGTAACAAGCATATTTTCAAAAACGAAATTTCTCTCATCATAAATACGTCTAGTGACGTGCGTAGAGCCCGTGAGCTTGCCGCAGACAAGATGTTTTCTGATGCCTTAGAGAATCAATCAATCAATCAATCATTCAATCAATCAGAAGTTTGTTAAAGCGCAACTACTCACCAGTTAGGGTCTCAAGGCGCTAGGGGCAGGGGGGGGTGAAAGTTCCATTCCATCAAGGAGGGGGTCTGTCGAAGAGCCAGGTTTTGAGGTTTCTTGCAAAGATGGGGACCGATGTTGTCTGTCTGAGATGGAGCGGAAGGGCGTTCCTTGCTTTGGCCGTGAGGAAGGAGAAGGAGCGGCCTCCCGATCTGGTCTTTCTGGTGCTTGGGACCTTGGCGTAGGAGGCTACTGCAAGTACAGAACAAAGCAGGGAAACTGTGGCCGAATCTACTGATCTAAGGGACTTATACAAATTTCTGGAGAAGTATAAAAGGCAAGATCAAACTAAGTGGTGGGAGGCGCGCTCTTTAAAACTAAATCTGATTGTAGGGAGAATCCCTAGGGGGCTGCGCATTATGCTAGCCCCCAGCTATGAGGCGCCGAACCCCCTAATGATGGCAGAGTGGGGTTAATGTAACCTCGATTCATCTAGACACCTAGTACAAATATTGGTTAAATATGCTGAGATTGACGGGGCTGACTTGCTAATATAGATTGATGCACTAGAAGCGAGCATCAGACAGCAAGAAGATGCAACGCGCCAAGAAGTGAAAATGAGAAAAGATATGACCAGTAGATTGGCGAAAGAAGAGGAAAAGATTAAAGCATGCAAAATCTACAAATTTAAAAGAGATAGAGATGACTATGCCAATGGTCTAATTTTCACATTTGTCCGTCGATATAATTCTCTGAGGGCAGCCACTGCGAATAAACGTGGTGAAGGTAACAAAGGGATACAAAAACAAAATGTGTGAGTTCAGCACCAGAGAGTGAATCTGAAAATGTGGGTGCTAGAAAAGCCAAGGGAGTTAAGCTGACCTTGGGGGAAGAATTGGACATTCTAAAACAAAGCCGGAGGGACACACTGAGACCTCGCCTTCAAGGAACAGTGGCAAAACAAAGTGCCAAAGGAGAAGGGGGAGACGCCAGGCCCGCCAACAATGGAGAGCAAAAGAAGAGAGGCCAGGAGCGGGCATGAAAGAACCCATAACCAAAGGCAAAACTAATTTAAGCTCAAACAATAAAGTGGAGACCGGGGAAACTAAATCTATTATTAACCTGGGTAATGTCAACTTATCGGAAGAAGAAAAACAACTGCTCAGTTTGGGCTTAAGCTACTGTCCTGAATCCAGCTTTTCATACACCAGAACTAGAGCTGATGTATATCAATTCATCCGCAAATTAAAGCTTAAAAAGTTACATTTACAAAAACTGGCCCAGGAAAACAAAGTAAATGAAACAACCGGCAATGAAGCTCCAGATCTTCTGATCCCTCATATAAGTGTGTATAAGGATTTGTGTCAATTGGCTCTAGGAGAAGATATCAATAGACAAGAAGCAGTAACAACGTTGGGGCAAAGTAAACCGGAAACACTTTTTAAACCAAAATCAAAATGTATTCCTCTTGTAGCACATGATGGGCTGGACACTTTTAGTGAACACGAAGTGACTCAGATCAAAAAATTGACTCACGCAAACAATAGAACAAGGAATAAATATTTACACTCTGAAAGAAAATACCATCAATTAATCTCTAAACTGCAGAAGGCCGAGTTGGTTATACGCAACTGGGACAAAGGTGGAAATATTGTTTTATGGACAGTATTAGACTATTTAAAGGAAGCACACAGCCAATTGAATGACGTAACTTGTTCTAGAAAAAGCAGTCCTATGAAATATAAAGCAATGCAAGAGGTGTTATTCCAAAGTTTACTAGGGTGGAAAGGATTGGGACTCTTGAGCTGGGACGAATATAAGTTCATCAAGAAAGAATATGCACTGGTACCTTACATTTATTTTATACCTAAGGTTCATAAAAACCCAGTCTCCCTGCCAGGAAGACCCATTATTGCAGCATGTGGGGGCCCCTTGGAAAATCTTTCAAGATATATTGAATACTTCCTACAGGCACACATGAAAAACATTGCATCTTATGTAAAGGACACCTCTGATTTCCTTGGGAAAATCAATAACATTTCGTGGAGTGATGATTTATTACTAGTGACATTAGACATCAGCTCACTCTATACTTGTATAACATAGAGATGGGCTAAGAGCTGCAGAATGTTTTCTGAATACTAGACCAGTGGAATATGCAGAACATACTAGGATGCTACTTGACATGTTATCATTGTGTCTACAGAATAACTATTTCCTCTTTAATGGCCAATTCTACCAACAGGTGCAGGGTGTAGCAATGGGGGCCAGTTTCTCCCACAGCTATGCCTGTCTCTTTATGGGCTGGTGGGAGGAACTGGTCCTCAGGCGGAAGTATGAAAAGGCTTGCACCCAAAACATAGTCTTCTGGCTGCATTTTAACGATGCTTTATTGAATGTTTGGCGAGGGTCTGAGGAAAGCGTGCTTAAATTTGTTGAGGACATTAATCATAATGATCTTAATCTAAATTTTACTTTAAATATCAGCAGGTACTCAGTAACATTTCTAGATGTACAGGTTTTAATACAAAACAACATTTTAACAACTACCCTTTTTAGAAAACCTACAGCTGGCAATTCAATATTGCATGCCACAAGTGCACATCCCCCACATTTATTAAGAAGTATACTATATGGGGAGATGCTTTGCATCTGCCGTATATGCAGTGATCCACTGGATGCGAAGGAAAAACATATGGAAAGCTTGGCAATATTTTTAAATAGTGAATACAGCCGCAAGGCAGTGGATGCAGCCATGAGGAAATCTCAATTAAAACCAAGGGAAGAACTCCTAAAATACAGAATTAATTTCAGTCAAGGAGTAGAAAGTAAAAAGGTAGAGCCAGTTCATTTGATTTTAACATATTCCAAACAGGAAAAGGAGTTGAGGAATATTTTAAGGCGCAATTGGCATTTTATCCAGGATGATCCTGTGATTGGCGATCTTATACCTTCGAACCCAGCCATAATGTTTCGAAAATCTAAAAGTATGGGCAATGCGCTGGCCACTAACAGTAAAGAAAACTTTGGAAAAGCAAGTTGGCTGTCCTCTAGAAAGGGATTTCATAAATGTTTGACCTGTCGTGCATGCCAGTTTGGTATTAACACTAAAAACTACAGGACAGCGTTCTCCGATGCTACTAGAGAAATCAAACAGCATCTTACATGCAAGACGGAGTACTGTGTGTATGTCCTGGAGTGTGACTGCGGTTTAAAGTACATTGGCAGCACCAAACTGGCTGTACACAAACGTATTGTACAGCATTTGAGAGCAATTACAAACAAGGACCATAATTATCCATTTGCTAGATATTTTCAAATAGCACATAACAGTGACCCCAAATTTCTTCGATACTATGCCATAGAGTCAATTCCCCCATTGAAGAGAGGAGGAGACAGAGAGGCCAGTCTCTGTAGATTAGAAACAAGCTATATACTTGAGTTTGACTCCAAGTGGCCGGGGGGTCTTAATGCAACTGAGGACCTTCATACCTTTTTATGAAAAACCAAATGTGGTATTGAAGTCCTTCTGACTGTATCATGGTCCCTGTTTTTTACCAAATCATGAACTTGCTTCTCGAACTGATCTAACTATGAAAGTTATCTAAAAAGGTCTTACACATAAGGATTACCCAATATTAAGATTAGTACTACATATTTTAAAGTGACCAGTGCCTTAGTACTACATTTTAAAGTGACTAGTGCCTGTACAGTGTATGCAGAGAAAAGTTTATATATATTCGAAGAGTTTTGACACAGAAACAATTAATCAAAAAACAATAAATACTCATATAAGGTCAAAATACACAGATCTTCACCCAGTAACACATTTAAAATGATCAATAAAAAGAAGCATGGATAAAAACTACCCATGACATCCAAAATCCAATCATTGAAAACAGCGCCCCAGGGAAGCCTGTGCATAAATAGTTTACCCTCAGACTAATATTATCCACTCATACCCTCAGACTAATATTCAACAAGAGAAGAATTTACAAGCGAGCGATCATACACCGTTTAGAGCTCCTTCAAAGTTTCTCCCACAGACTATAAAAGATAATGTAGACCTGTTTGGGGAAAATATAACTAGAGACCTAAAAAATGTGTATTTTCAGGAAAATCAAAGGAAATATAAAATGAATCCAAAAAAGGCACTTTTCCACAAGACAGTGAACAAATTACAGATGGAAGATGGACTCTTAGTGAAACCTTCTGATAAAGGAGGCAATTTGGTTCTCTGGGGGAAAGAGCAATACAAGAAAGAGGCACTGAGTCAATTGCAGGACTCTGGTTGCTACAAGAAAATAAGTCCCAATGAATATGAGAATGTGACTGTGGAATTTCATAGAAGACTGGACCACTGGAAAGAAAATGGACTGCTTAGCTGGGATGAGCATAAGTTCATCAAACAAGATAATCCTGTGGTTCCAGTCTTCTATATGTTACCAAAAATACATAAAAACTCCACTAGTCCACCAGGGAGGCCCATCATTTCATCTTGTGGAAGCCTTTTTGAGAACGCATCGCGTTATATAGACTATTTCTTGAACCCTATTGTCAGATCGCTCCCTTCATATTTGAGGGATTCAACAGATTTTTTTAAATGTATCTATGATATATGTTGGGATCCTGAAATTATGGTTCTTTAAACGTTAGACAATTCAACCTTGTACACAAGTATAAGACATGTAGATGGTCTAAGGGCATGTGAGCATTACTTGAATAGGAGACCGGTACGCCTTGCTTCACAGAATAGAATGATCCTTGAAATCATGGATTGGTGTCTAACCAAAAACATTTTTCTCTTTGGTAATGACCTTTACTTCCAGGAGCAGGGGACCTTTGATGGGCACCTGTTTTCCCCCCAGTTACGTCAATTTACATCTCGGCTGGTGGGAGGAACAGGTGCTCAGAGGGGGTCCCCTTGATCATTGGACGGAACACGTTCTATTATGGGTCAGGCATATCGACGATGTCTTCGTGCTGTCGCAGGGCACTGAGACATCAATCGACCTATTTATTGAGGAGTTGAGTCAGATTTCACTAAATTTGGAATTCGTGAGGCATTCGAGTAAAAAAACAATAGATTTCCTCGATATCAGGATCACTCCCATAGATAGCAGACTAGAAACTACAGTGTTCCAGAAAACAACTGCAGGTAACTCAAGCTTGCATGCTGAAAGCACCCATCTGACAGCTCTTATAAGAAGTATTCCGTTTTTGGGAATACTATAGAGCCAGGCGTACCTGCATCAGTGATGAGCAATATGATAAGATTGAGAACGAAATGACCCAGAGATTTATTCAAAGAGGGTATAAGGATACGATCCTCAAAGGAGCATCCAGCAAGGCAAGAAGGTTGATAAGACAGAATATACTATTTGAACCTTCTAGAACTCAGAAACTGAAGAATTTAGGTAAATCGCAGAAAGACCAAGTTACTTCGAGATTCATAACCACATTTAATACCAAACATAAAGAAATAAGATCTAGTCTAAGAAAACACTGGTACCTAATAAGGAATGATTCAGTGTTAGGTTCAAAGGTGAAAAGGAATCCCGAAATTACATGCAGAAAATCTAAATCTCTTAAAGATCTAGTTGTAAAAAGTGAGTTCATAGCGAAAAAGAAAAGCAACACTGACTGGCTGAAACCGAAACCTGGTTTTAAAAGATGTTTTAAGTGCAAAGCCTGTCAACATGGAATGAATCGCACAGATTTTAGAACCTCTTTTAATTAGACAGTTACAGTCAGGAGTGCTATCAATTGTAAAAGTGAATATGTAGTATATTTATTACAATGCCCATGCCCCAAGTTATATATTGGTAGCACCATTTTACCAGTGCACCAGCGAATCCTGCAGCACAGATGTGCAATTGTCAATCAGGACAGATCCTACCCTGTAGCACGGCACTTTGAGTCACACCACCAAAGTAACCCCGCAGGCCTCCCATATTCTTGTATTGCAGAGGTCCCAAAAAAAAAGAGAGGAGGTGACAGGAAAGGTGAACTAAGGAAGTTGGAGACCTATTTTATTTCAGAGTTTAATTGCAAAGAGCCACAGGGTTTGAATGTGGATGAGGATCTTTATACATGATTAACCTGATTGCTTATATACTAAATGAAATGATAGAACAACCTCAAGCATATCGAAATTATGAATTGTTAATGTTTTTAATTGACAAAAAAGTATTTTAATTCCCCCCCTTTTTTTAATACATAAGTGGTAGTATGATGTGTAAAATCGAAGTGGCATTGAAGAAGTGGAATGAAATGAATAATGCTTATTTAACTATTTATGCACTGACACTTTAAAAAAAATGTATGTGCAATAGGAGTGGATTGTTTACATAAATAGTATAGAGTACTATTGTTGTCGTTTAGGCATAAGCACTTTATCTATGGGTGACTCCTTTTTCGATGTAAAAGAGGAGTAGTTAGCTCATAGTAAGAATGTAACATATTCCAGCTCTAGCACTTTACTTTTTCTCTGACTGACCCGAGTAAGAGAGTATTATTGTTTATAAATAAGCACTTGCACTTTATGAAAATATAATAAGGTTATCTTGAGTGAAATTGCATTACTAGGAAATGTTTTCCCATTCCAATTAGAATAATCTGTTAAAGAAGACAAAGCCACTTGGTAAATTTAGATAAATTATTGGGTCAGCTGTCTGAGGTCTAATGAAAGCAATCAATTGGAAACATGAGTTGTTCAGCATGTGATATGAAATTGTGAAATAATCCTATGAATACTCTTTTAAGGTTTTAGTAGTTTAGGTGCACTTGCCGAGACAAATGTGGAATCCTTATCGTTTGAACAAATGAAACTGATTTTCACATGCACTTGCGTGATACCAAGACTATGTTTTTATACCTCTGCTTTGAAACGGTAAAAAACATGATAATGGGATGTTTATATTTGATATTTTGTTATTGGCGTTTTCCCTAAACATGAAGCATCTTTGCATTGTTGCTGTACAAAGGTTTCCTTAATTGCAAGTGCTAAAATGGCCGCCACATTGGTAGATGGTTTGACCAGGTTTTTCATTCTCCTTTTGCACTGTTTACTACCCTGCTCGTGTATTTTTAGAAGTCCAAAATGGCGGTACAAACATCGTGATCAAGGGAGCTTGACTCCCGAAACGCGTTGATGGATGTAATTTGTAAATAAACAAGCCTGAATTAATGATACCCGTGTTCGCGTGCCGGATGATTTCCTTGGGAGTGAATGGATATCCTATTCTGAATATATATCTATATATATATATATATATATATATATATATATATATATATATATATTAACAAGGCCAAACCCCACAATCCTCGGGATTCGTTTTCAGGTAAGGAGCGGTGGTGGGTGGAACTTGCGTGCCAAAACAAAATATATATATATATATATTCACTGAAAAAACCATAGGTTTCACACCGGTTATAGTTAGGAATTAGCATTTAAAAAACCTATTAAATTCACTGAAAAAACCATAGGTTTCACACCAGTTATAGTTAGCTGGAAATTTTACTGACATAAAACCATTGAAATTCCCACGTTATAGTTAGTCGGACTCACTATAACTTGCGCGTGCAATGCAGTGCTGATGACATCACATATTACATCACTCATGACATGGTGAGTGACATCACTCATGACATCACTGATGACACCATCCAGTGAATATGTGTCTTTCTGAAAAATAAATATTAGTGAGTTATGTTTAAATATTTAAATACATATATTAGTGTTTCACTTTGTGTATAAGTGGCTACATGTGTTAATAAGTAGCTACATGCGTATGTATATGGGTTATTTGATATTTTTATTAGTATCAGTTTGAGTGTCTATATGGTTTGGTGGGGGTATTACTTAGCACATAGATGCATGAGTGACTGACTCTTTGTTTGTATGTGTTTTGAAGACAGCATATGTACAGGACTGTATGGGTGGATGAGTGTCTATATGTGTTTGTTAGTGAGTGAATGACTGTCTCACTAGTGTCTTTATCAGTAACTACATATGTTTTAATCTAGTATATGTGAATATTGATGTATATAAGTGAGTATATGTGAGAGTAAGAGATTGTAAGAGTTCCTGTTTAAATAAGTATGTGTTTCTATAAGTGATTGTTTAAGAGAATAAATATGTGTAATTTTCAATAGAAGTAAGGTGGAAGTGTGTGTATAACTCTATATTCAAATAAATTGTTGTTCAATAGTTTATTTGCACGTGTGAATATGTGTGTGAGTAACTTTTGGATGAATGTCGGTGTGTAACAGGATGTATAGGTGTATCTCTTCATATGATGAGTGAGTATATGTATGAGTGACTATATAGAACTGTTGGTGAATGAGTGGATGTGTATATAGATAGTGGAAGTACAGAATTGCTTGTTGTAACTGATATAGGTATGTCCATTTTTAAAAAATTTCTGTTTCTATTTTTGAATATGTGTCTCAAGGGTTACTTTACACTGAGAGGAGGTCTGTCACTGTGTCACAAGGATGGTGTCATCAGTGATGTCATGAGTGATGTCACTCACCATGTCATGAGTGATGTAATATGTGATGTCATCAGCAGTGCATTGCACGCGCAAGTTATAGTGAGTCCGACTAACTATAACGTGGGAATTTCAATGGTTTTATGTCAGTAAAATTTCCAGCTAACTATAACTGGTGTGAAACCTATGGTTTTTTCAGTGAATTTAATAGGTTTTTTAAATGCTAATTCCTAACTATAACCGGTGTGAAACCTATGGTTTTTTCAGTGAATTTCATAGGTTTTTTAAATGCTAATTCCTAACTATAACTGGTGTGAAACCTATGTTTTTTTCAGTGAATTTCATAGGTTTTGTTAATGCTAATTCCTAACTATAAGTTTCACTTTATAAATAAGACTGTTAGCACTCTAGTTGTTCTTTTTAACACTCTGGTACATTCTGTCATTGGGCTACAGTTGGGCTACATCTAGTTGAAATTTGGGCTACATTTACAATTTTTGGTCTCTGGTGGCCATCTTTGGGCTACATTGGGCTACTTTGGGCTACATTTGGGCTACATTTTGGCTCTAACATATATTAAGCCCAATGTAGCACAATACATATTTTTATAAAGTTAATTTTTTTACAAACCACTTCAGAATAGGGCTACCTGTCCCTACAATTATCCCATTTTTTTTTTTTAATTTTTGGGGGGAGCGCTCCCAGAGCGCGCCCCGAAGTGCGCCCCGAAAAGCGTATTTCTGAAAAGCGCCCCCTGGCGCGCTCCGGGGAGCGTCCCGTGAGCGCCAATATTGCAAACGAAAACATGATCGTGACGTTCGCGTAGCCGCGACCGCGTGATACGCACGGCGTAAGCGCACCCGGAAGTACTCGCGCGAATACGATCGTGCAACGTAGGCGTCTGACACGCTTACGTGGCGCGCCTCTGGCCGCGCCCCGCGGCGCGTCGCGTAAGCGCGTCGGGTCATGTGACCAGAAAATAACACTTTTCATTGGTTCATAACAGTTTTGGTTTCATAATGATGAAGCCCATGGTCATGTGACCTGTAAATAACACTTTTCATTGGTTCAATAATTATTTTTTTCTAAATTTAGAGAAACCCACCCATTTCTCTCACTATTGATTTGCACTTGGAGAAAGCAAGAGGTGTTTTGTGAATTTTGAACTCATACTTTCCTGATCTACAACAATGACTGCAAGGGAGTCCTCCAGCAGTGATTCAGATGGATTTGTGCAAGAGGACCCTCCTCACCAGAAAACAAAGAACCACTTCATCTGGAAATTTTATGACATCCCTGAAGGACAAAAAAAGTTAATGCAAGTAAAGTAACTTGTAAAATATGTGGAAGTATTTTATCCAGAGGCAATCCTCTAAAAAAATACAGCTTTGGAAATGCCAATTTAATTAGGCATGTCAAAAGAAGACACCCCAACAATTACTCCAGGGAGAGTGTCAGGGAGCTGGCAGAGAAGGCACGAAGAGATGGCAGCAGCACCTCCACTGGTGGAGCAACACCTTCAGGTTCAACACGTGCAAGAATGGTCCCTAACATCCAGCCGGTATTTGCAGGAATAAAATTTTTATGCAAGGACTGTGACGAACTACTCTGTTACGGGGAGCAGAGCGTTGAACTCATTGCAATAAAGAAACAGGAACACCAATGCTCTCCCCGTCCCTAAATTTTCTCATTTTTTTGCTCCTGTTGAGCATTTTCTGAATCCCTGTTTTTGTTTTTCCCCTGATAAAAAACCAAAAAAAATATAAAATCGTTTCAAAAAGTATAAAAAAAATATAAAACAACAAAAACAAAAAAAAAGTTCTTTTCAGAACTACCTCCAATTTATAAAAAAATGCTATTTTTTTTTTTTTTAAAAGTGCCATTCTTTTTCTCAATCGTACGCTCACCGGTGCGCGTACCAGGCGCTCCCTCGGCGCAAATTAAAAAAAATAAAATTTGGGGGCCCCGTACGGCTTTTTTATGACCCCCACATCAAACCTAGGGGGTCAGGGGGGGTGTACCCTGCCCCCTTTTGCTCATTTCCCCCTTTGATTTTTACCACCTCAATCCTACCGAGGTACAAGATGGCGGCCGCTGCGGACTGTTTCGAATGTTTACAGACACCCGAGAGCCAATCAGCTTTCCGTACGCAAGTCGCGTGGCGCGCTTTGAGCGCTCCCCTGCGCGCGTACCGGGGCGCGGCTCTAGATATATATATTTTTTTGAACCTAAATTACTCAAAATCCACTGGAGCACATATCTTGAGACATAGCAAAGGCACATCGGGCTACCAGTCCCTACAATTTTGCCAAATTTGGTGGAAATACATTCAGCCGTTCGGGCTAAAAGTGAAATCGACCGCCCTATGAAAATTAACATGGGGAAAACGCGTTTTGGGACCCCCTTTTATCTCGGCCCCCGCTTGACGAATCCCCCCCAAACTTTCAGGGAAGGACCGGAGCTTGACGAGGCCATTTTGAGGAAATTTTCAAGCAGATTCGTCAACCTGTGCCAAAGTTATTCCAAATAGAATTTTGAGATTTAACATTGAAAAAAATCCTAACTATAACTACCTACTGGCGACCGCCAGTAGGTAATATATATATATATATATATATATATATATATATATATATATATATATATATATATATATATATTTATATATATATATATACATATAGTTTCAACAGTTTGCCACAAGTGAGGAGGCCACACAGAGTTGAATGTCTTTCAGCGAGGGCCCCAACAGACACACAAACTTGCGTCTATTGGTCACAACAGCTCAACATTTTTTGGGCCACCGCCCTTGATCACGAGCTTCCAGAAAAAACAAACGTGGCCGCTTTGGAACACCTTCATTTAATAATCAGATCTGCCTGCATGGGCGTGTCTTCAAGCCTGACTCGGCTTCGGCAACCAAATGCCTTCTGGTACTTGCAGTTCAGCTCCTGTCACTATTACCCCAGTGGGTTGTGCCCAGTTCATAATTTCACCTTTAAACCCCCAATTAGTCCGGGGAAAGCAGACCAATGAGTCGGTCAAGTTAAGCAACCCCTCGCGTTGACAAACTCTGCTCCAAATACCATCCAGTGTTTCCCGGTGTCAGGATCCACAACTCGGTGGCGGCATGTCCTCGCGACCTTGCCCGGCCGCTAATATAGTTTCAACAGTTTGCCACAAGTGAGGAGGCCACACAGAGTTGAATGTCTTTCAGCGAGGGCCCCAACAGACACACAAACTGCTGTCCATCTGTCACAACAGCTCAACATGTTTCGGGCCACCGCCCTCGATCACGAGCTTCCAGAAAAAACAAACGTGGCCGCTTTGGAACACCTGCATTTATTAATCAGATCCGCCTGCATGGGCATGTCTTCAAGCCTGACTCGGCTTCGGACACCAAATGCCTTCTGGTACTTGCAGTTCAGCTCAAGTCACTATTACCCCAGTGGGTTGCGCCCAGTTCATAATTTCACCTTTAAACCCCCAGTGGGTCTGGGGAAAGCAGACAAGTGAGTCAGCCGAGTTAAGTAACCCCTCGCGTTGACAAACTCTGCTCCAAATAACATCCAGTGTTTCCCGGCGTCAGGATCCACAACTCGGTGGCGGGCCGTCCTCGCAACCTTGCCCGGCCGCTAATATAGTTTCAACAGTTTGCCACAAGTGAGGAGGCCACACAGAGTTGAATGTTGTTCAGCGAGGGCCCCAACAGACACACAAACTACCGTCCATCGGTCACAACAGCTCAACATGTTTTGGGTTACCGCCCTTGATCACGAGCTTCCAGAAAAAACAAACGTGACCGCTTTGGAACACCTGCATTTATTAATCAGATCCGCCTGCATGGGCGTGTCTTCAAGCCTGACTCGGCTTCGGCAACCAAATGCCTTCTGGTACTTGCAGTTCAGCTCCAGTCACTATTACCCCAGTGGGTTGCGCCCAGTTCATAATTTCACCTTTAAACCCCAAGTGGGTCCGGGGAAAGCAGACAAGTGAGTCGGTCGAGTTAAGCAACTCCTCGCGTTGACAAACTCTGCTCCAAATAACATCCAGTGTTTCCCGGTGTCAGGATCCACAACTTGGTGGCGGGCCGTCCTCGCGACCTTGCCCAGCCACTAATATAGTTTCAACAGTTTGCCACAAGTGAGGAGGCCACACAGAGTTGAATGTCTTTCAGCGAGGACCCCAACAGACACACAAACTGCTGTCCATCGGTCACAACAGCTCAACATGTTTCGGGCCACAGTCCTTGATCACGAGCTTCCAGAAAAAACAAACGTGGCCGCTTTGGAACACCTGCATTTATTAATCAGATCCGCCTGCATGGGCGTGTCTTCAAGCCTGACTTGGCTTCGGCAACTAAAATGCCTTCTGGTACTTGCAGTTCAGCTCCAGTCACTATTACCCCAGTGGGTTGCGCCCAGTTCATAATTTCACCTTTAAACCCCCAGTGGCCCAGTGGTATATATATATATGTATATATATATATATATATATATATATATATATATATATATATATATATATATATATATATATATATATATATATATATATATATATATATATATATATATATATATATATATATATATATATATATATATATATATTACCTACTGGCGGTCGCCAGTAGGTATATATAGTTAGGATTTTTTCTCTATGGGATTTTTGAAAATTCTATGTCTAATAACTTTGGCGTTTGTGGACGGAATTGGCTGAAATTTTCAGGAAAATGGAACATTTTGATTCTGAGCAGCCCCTGACAATTTGGGGGGGTTTCATCAAGGGGGGGCCGAGAAAAAAGGGGGGTCCCAAAACACGTTTTCCCATGTTAATTTCCATAGGGCGGTTGGCCTCACTTTTAGCTCGAACGGCTGAATGGATTTGCATGAAACTTGGCAAAATTGTAGGGACTGTTAGCCCGATGTGCCTTTGCTAGGTCTCAATATATGTGCTCCAGTGGATTTTAAGTAATTTAGGTTCAAAAAAAGATATATATCTGGGCAGAGCCTAACCACACATCTGATCTGATTGGCTGTCAGCACTTCATCCAAGAATTGTTGGCAGCCATCTTGGGACCAATATACATGATAGCACCTCATTAAAAAGCATTGTAGTTAATAGAGGGTTTTAGGACTTTAGTTACATTATAAATCATTTGTTGATGGTACCATACTCGTTTTAGGAATTGTGGTGGGTTCTAAGGTGATTTTACCATGTGAAAAAACCTTCTGCTGTGATATCATGAATATTGTTTGAAAGAAAACTAATATCTCATGATTTTCCCACAGTGGCTTGGAAGGGGATCTATAAGCTAAACTGAAAGCATATTTTCTGTAAATTCACATTATCTTTCTCAGTCATGTGAAAATGAAGTCTGACATTCTCAGTAAAACATGTACATCCAACAAGGACAGAGACTGTCAGTTGATTCCTTTGTGTTCTACTGCAGCCTCCTAGAGTGTTCTAAAGAACAACTAGAGCGCTAACAGTCCTACTTATTACAAAGGTATGGCACACCTGAAGCCATCTTGATTGGAATAAAGTGGTAACTCTTAAAACATTTAATTTAAAAAGAAACAACACGAGGGGGTATATTTTGCCATAGAAAGTATGATTAGTGCTGCAGAATGAAAAATTAGGGCACATTTTGAGTGACTTCTCAAATCCTTTTCTATTTCATTAAAACATTCTGACATGCAGTCTCCCAAAATGGCCACCAGAGACAAAAGAGCCCAAATGTAGCCCAAATATCACCCAGATGTAGCCCAAGTATAGCCCAATGACAGAATGTCCCAGAGTGTTCTAAAGAACAACTAGAGCGCTAACAGTCCTACTTATTACAAAGGTATGGCACACCTGAAGCCATCTTGATTGGAATAAAGTGGTAACTCTTAAAACATTTAATTTAAAAAGAAACAACATGAGGGGGTATATTTTGCCATAGAAAGTATGATTAGTGCTGCAGAATGAAAAATTAGGGCACATTTTGAGTGACTTCTCAAATCCTTTTCTATTTCATTAAAACATTCTGGCATGCAGTCTCCCAAAATGGCCACCGGAGACAAAAGAGCCCAAATGTAGCCCAAATATCACCCAGATGTAGCCCAAGTATAGCCCAATGACAGAATGTCCCAGAGTGTTCTAAAGAACAACTAGAGCGCTAACAGTCCTACTTATTACAAAGGTATAGCACACCTGGAGCCATCGTGATGGGAATAAAGTGGTAACTCTTAAAACATTTAATTTAAAAAGGAACAAAATGAGGGGGTATATTATGCAATAGAAGGTATTATTAGTGCTGCAGAAAGAAAAATTAGGGCACATTTTGAGTGACTTTTCAAATCCTCTTCTATTTCATTAAAAAATTCTGACATGCAGTCTCCCAAAATGGCCACCAGAGACAAAAGAGCCCAAATGTAGCCCAAATATCACCCAGATGTAGCCCAAGTATAGCCCAATGACAGAATGTCCCAGAGTGTTCTAAAGAACAACTAGAGCGCTAACAGTCCTACTTATTACAAAGGTATGGCACACCTGAAGCCATCTTGATTGGAATAAAGTGGTAACTCTTAAAACATTTAATTTAAAAAGGAACAAAATGAGGGGGTATATTTTGCCATATGAATTATGATTAGTGCTGCAGAAAGAAAAATTAGGGCACATTTTGAGTGACTTTTCAAACCCTCTTCAATTTCATTAAAAAATTCTGACATACAGTCTCCCAAGATGGCCACCAGAGACAAAAGAGCCTAAATGTAGCCCAAATATCACCCAGATGTACCCCAAGTATAGCCCAATGACAGAATGTCCCAGAGTGTTCTAAAGAACAACTAGAGCGCTAACAGTCTTACTTATGACAAAAGTATGGCACACCAGAAGCCATCTTGATTGGAATGTAGTGGTAAGTCTGAAAACACTCAATTTAAAAAGGAACAACATGAGGGGGTTAATTTTGCCATAGAAAATATGATTAGTGCTTCAGAAAGAAAAATTAGGGATCATTTTGAGTGACTTCTCAAATCCTCTTCTATTTCATTAAAAAAATTCTGACATGCAGACTGAAACATGCACTTTGAATACCAGCAGCAGACGTCCCTGGTGAGCAGTAGCTTTACTACAGTGATCTAATGTGCAACTAGAGTGCTAACATTCAGAATTTATGGCAAATGTGTGACACATCTGAATGCCTTCTTGATGGAACCAAAGTAAACAAGCATTGAAAATGCAATAGATCTCGCCCTCGTTTAACTTAAAGCCATTCTGTTTGTAATGAGGTGGCTATTTAGCTTTGCTTTTATTAGTGTTTTTTCAACTTTCATGTAAATAACATGCATCTGTATGCATATAAGTATATGTATGCATGCATTTATGTTTGTATTTATATAGATATACAGATGATATATGTTTATATATGTATGTATATATATATATTCACTGAAAAAACCATAGGCTATAGACCATATATAGTTAGGTATTAGCATTTACAAAACCTTGAAAATTCACTGAAAAAACCATAGGTTATAGACCACATATAGTTAAGAATTAGCATTTACAAAACCTTGAAAATTCACTGAAAAAACCATAGGTTATAGACCATATATAGTTAGGAATTCGCATTTACAAAACCTTATTTTACTCACACAAAACCATTAAAATTCCATATATAGTTAGTTGCACTAACTATATATCGCGCACCCGCAATCCACTGCTGATGATGTCACATATTACATCATTCATGACATGGTCAGTGACATCACTGATGACATCACTGATGACATCTCAATTGACATCACTGATGACATCACTGATGACAACATCCAGTGACTGTATGTTTCTGTAAAGTTAAAATATGTCTTACATATTGAAGAATGAGTGGATGTATAAGTGTCTGGATGAAGGATTTAGTAGGTGCATGACTGACTGTATGAGTGAGTGATTAAATGTGTCTCACTGAGTGCATGGGTTAGTGACTAAACTGTCTTAATTTGTGCATCATTATGTCTGTTGTTCTGTAAACTGTTGCATGTGTTGATAAGTAGCTATATGAGTAACTATATGGGTTATTGATTGGTTGCCCAAGTATTTGTATGGGAGACTGAGTGTGTGTGTGGGTGGCTGGGAGGTGTATGACTCTGTGCATAGATGTGTGAGCAGTTGATTCACTAGATGTATGGTTTTAAAAGTGCATGTGGAAACAGCTGTATGGGCGGTTGACTGTGTGCATGAGTGTATTGGTGAGTGAATGGATATCTCAGTGCTACATGTCAAAGTAAGTACATATGTAAAACACAGTACATGTGAGAGTTGACATATATAAATAACTGTGCATAAGAGCCAGTGAATGTGTGAGTGGCTGTATGGATCATTGTGAACTTGTATCAGGGATTGTATAAGAGAGTAAATATGTTTGAATAAGTAAAGTTTGTATAACTGTATAGTTGAGGAAATGGAGGTGTGATTGATTCTTTGCATGACTGACTAGGTGTGTGAGTAACTCCATGGATGAGTGACAGTTTGTGAGTGTCTGTTTACACTGATTGTATCTAAGGTTATATTAGAGTCTGAAGAGGTTCATCGTATTATCACATGAATGATATCATCAGTGATGTGATCAGTAATGTCAAATGAGATGTCATCAGTGATGTCATTTGAGATGTCATCAGTGATGTCATTTGAGATGTCATCAGTGATGTCATCAGTGATGTCACTGACCATGTCATGAATGATGTAATATGTGACATCATCAGCAGTGGATTGTGGGTGCGCAATATATAGTTAGTGCAACTAACTATATATGGAATTTTATTGGTTTTGTGTGAGTAAAATAAGGTTTTGTAAATGCGAATTCCTAACTATATATGGTCTATAACCTATGGTTTTTACAGTGAATATATATATATATATATATATATATATATATATATATATATATATATATATATATATATATATATATATATATATATATATATATATATATATATATATATATATATATATATATGTCCGAAAAGGGCTCCCAGCCAACATCCACGCCGGAACCACACAAAGAGACTCGCACTCCAGGGTCTGTGTTTTTAGATGTTTTTAATGGCGACGCGTTTCGACCAAACGGTCTTCTTCCAAATATATATATAAACTGCTTCTGTCTCCAATAAAAGTCTGAAATAATGCAACAGCATGCTGGAATAGCCTGTCTCATGTATATATATATATATATACATGTACTCACCAGCAACCTCGTACACACAAGGATGAGCACACCATGTGAAGAGCCAAAATTTCTTTATTTGTCGGGCACTATTGAACACGTTTCGCCAGGCTTGCTCACTAACAATTAAGTAAAGTTATTCAGTCTGTTTTAAAAACATTTTTTGTTCTGTGTCACATGAAAACTACTCAGTGGATACAATAGAAAACAGACTTGTAGTTTGATCATTCATGATTCAGCTGAATGTCAAAATTACATCTATTATTTTAGTAAATACATTTCAATGCATTGATTCAATTGCTAGCATAAAACCATGTGTTTTTTATAAATAATTATAGATTGAAGGTTTAGTATGGTAACGGTAATGGTAAAAAGTATTTATAAAGAGCTAACATTCATCCTAAAAGGATATCATGGCGCTAAAATTAACAATGTACATATAACTGGTAGTTGTTGATGGTGATAATGTGATTTAGTGGGTATTAGGGAACAGTGTTGTTTTAAGTTTTTTCCTAAAGATAAGATAGTCATCTGTGAGTCTCAAATCTGTCGGTAAATTGTTCCACAGGTTTGCTGCCAGGTGTGAGAAGGCACGGCCTCCCGTCCTAACCTTCTTTATTCTAGTGTTTATCGCTCTTGCTGTGTGTTGGGAGCGAAGATTTCTGTTTGGAACAAAGAAATTCATTCTGTTTTTTAGGATGGTTGGACCTGTTTTGTGCAATGCTCTGTGGGTGATGCACAGCATTTTAAATATGGCTCTTTCTCTCGTTGGCAACCAGTGTAAGGCTCTCAAACAACTTGTAGCGGAGTCATATTTTCTTTTGTTACATACGGCTTTTGCTGCTGCATTCTGAACAAGCTGTAATTTTGAGAATAGGTAATCTGCCATGCCAACGAATAGGGAATTCCCGTAGTCAAGTCTACTAATTAGTAGTGACTGTACTAGGATCTTTCTACATTCCAGGGGAATCCATAGAAACACTCTTCGTAGCATTTTCAGTAGTGCAAAGCCTTTACCACAGATAGTTGTCAAGTGGTTTTTCATTGACAATTTATTGTCAATGTAGATTCCCAAATTCCTCGCCATCTGGGTTGGTTTGGGGGGGGCACCAAGAATGTTGGGCCACCAGGTGTCATCCCAAAGTTGTTGGGAACCGCCGAACAGTAAAAATCTCCGATTTATCGGCATTTAATTTCAGACAGTGATTATGCATCCATCTGGATAGTTCAGAAAGGCAGTTGAGCAGTCTGTTTTTGGGATCTTCTTCACCATCTAAGGCAATCATTAGTTGTGTATCGTCGGCGTATGAGCAGATGTTAACGCCCCACTTTTTCCCGATAGTGGCCAGTGATGATACATAAACATTATATAATATTGGACTTAATGATGTCCCCTGTGGTACACCATACTTAATCTTACAGGGTGTAGAGGTGTAGCTGCCTAATCGGACAGATTGTGATCTGTCTGATAAGAAAGAATTCCAGGTCAGGGCTTTTCCCTGCAGTCCTTTTGCAGCTAACATTTGCATCAGGAGGTTATGAGATACGGTATCAAAAGCCGCTGATAAATCTAACAATATCAGGGCCACCGTTTTACCTTCATCACCCTGACTGATTGATGTCATCCAGTACTGCCAAGAGAGTTGGCTCGGTACTGTTGTTCGACCTGAAGCCTGTCTGTGAGACATCGAGCAGGTCATTAGCTTCCAGATAGTTTGATAACTGTTTGTTCACTAATTTTTCCAATACCTTTGAAAGGTATGCCAACTGCGAAATGGGCCGGTAGTTGGCAGGGTTGTTTATGTCCATACCAGCTTTTTTAAGTAAGGGAGTCACTACTGCTGTCTTCCAGATAGCTGGAAATTCCGCTTGGTCTACTGACTGATTTAATGCTTGCGTCACTATTGGACCAATTAAGGGGATTAGTTGTAGAAAAATGTGATGTGGGCAAGGGTCCAATGGTGAGCCCGATTTAATTTCGGACATGACTTTATTTACTTCTTCCTCTGAGAAAGGGCCAAAGGCAGAGCTGGTGACCAATGGGAGAGGCTCTGCATCAGTATTGTGCTCAGTCAATTCCTGGTCATTACTGGTGAAAGAAGAATTCATTGTATCTATTTTATCAAAGAAGTAATTGCTGATTGTATCACATCCCTCCTGTGAGGGTGGCAAATGTGTTGTAAGGCTAGGGGGGTTGCACAGTTCTTTAACTATTTTAAAAAGTTCTTTAGAGGAATGTTTGTGTTCTAAAATTTGTTGAGAAAAGTGATCTTTTTTTGCCTTTCGAATAGCTGCGTTATAGGCTTTCAGTTCTTTTTTATAAATGGATCTGTCAATCGTGGTTTTGCTTAATCTCCATTTATGTTCCAGCGTAGTGCATTTTCTTTTGAGTACCTTGAGATCTGGACCATACCACTTTTCCGACATTGTTCGCCTAGTTGTACTTTTAGTGGAGTTTATTGAACAATGTTCAAGTGCTTCACCAATACTTTTCTGTAGTTGGTGTATTTCTTGTTCGGTGGAGGATCCTAAATTAGTATTCTGAAAATTCTCCAATGAGAATTTGCTCCAGTTTTTGGTTGTAACTGGTTTCTGTGTCATTGGTCTCACTTTATTTATTGGTAGTCTAATATTAAAATCTATTCTATAGTGATCAGTCCACGTAAGAGGCGTAATATTTTTAATAGTAGTGGTCTCAATATTTGTAAATATCAGGTCCAGTCTGTGTCCGGCTCTATGTGTGTCCTGGTTGACTAGTTGTGTTAATTGTAGGATTTGCATACTATCTGCAAGATGCCTGGTGAGCGGATTATTATATGACTCAAAATGTACATTAAAGTCTCCTAATACTAAGATATTTTTGTGCTTTAAGCAGGTAGGAAGAATCTGAGAGAGGAGTTGAGTACTAAATTCAGCTCTGCTCCCTGGAGGGTTATAAATGATAGCTCCTCCCATCAGTAGATAGGAGCCTAGGGATATTGAGTAAATCATTACTTCATGTTTGCTATCCTGTTTGGGAGCTTCTTGGGTACAAGTGAACTTCTCTTTAAATAGCAAAGCTACCCCTCCACCCTTCTTTTTGGGTCTGTTAAGGTTTAAAATGTTATACCCTATAGGGAGTGCAGTTGCGATATCCGGAGTACTGTGGGTGTGATTGAAGCCAGGTCTCCGTAAGGAACACTAGGTCCGGTTGCAGTTGGTATAGAGTGTCCCAGAGTTCAATTGAATGTTTGGGGAGTGATTGTGTGTTCAAATAGATACAAGATATCCCGAGATTAGTGGAGTTTCTTGATGTTAAATCATCTTTGGATTTAGTTACCCATCTACATGTCTGGCAGTCAAACGATCCCATGATGTTGGTAGGCTCCACTATAGCACATGGAGGATGGCCCTGTGGGGGTTTTGTATTAAGAAGCATAAGTTTATCTTTTGAGTAAGTCAGTCTTGGTATATCTGGCCTATCCCTAGCCAGTAAGGCAGAGTTTCCAGTCCCTAGTCCTGTGCAGGCGCGGACGGGCGCAGACGGGCTAGTCTTTGGCACGTCTTCGGCGCGCCATCGACACGCCCGCTGCGCTCGTCCGCTGCGCTGCCTGCGAAAGATGTTCATTTGTAACCGTACAGGTGGGAGGGGCCGAGCACTGTGCCGCTCGCCTGCTCCTCACCAAAGATGGTGAATTTAGATTTTAATCCTTGGCCCAAGTCGGCTGAGGTAGGGCCGGCATGGTTCATGGGGCGGGGCGGTGACAGTGGGGGGAGTGAAATTTGTTAAGCGAGCGTTTAGCCTGAAGTTGCAATTACGCTTTTAAAATTAAATCTTTAAAAGCAAAATACACAATAAGCATACAAAAGCACTTTTTAAAAAGTAGATCTTTTAAAAGGTGGTCAGAAACGGTGGTCAAAATGCGAATTCTTTCACTCACTCGAACAACAGTCCCGGCTTCCGCCTCAGGACCTCAACAGTCATGTGCACACTATTAATCGGTGCATGCGCTTCTATTCGCCGTTTTTGAAGACTCCGAGGTGGGAGGGGCCAAGCACTGTGCCGCTCGCCTGCTCCTCACCAAAGATGAGGGATTTAGATTTTAATCCCCGGCAGCACCAAGTTGGCTGGGGTAGGGCGGGCAAGGTTCGTGGGGCGGGGCGGGGACAGTGGGGGGAGTGAAATTTGTTAAGCGAGCGTTTAGCCTGAAGTTGCAATTACACTTTTAAAATTAAATCTTTAAAAGCAAAATACACAATAAGCATACAAAAGCACTTTTTAAAAAGTAGGTCTTTTAAAAGGTGGTCAGAAACGGTGGTCAAAATGCGAATTCTTTCACTCACTCGAACAACAGTCTCGGCTTCCGCCTCAGGACCTCAGCAGTCATGTGCACACTATCAATCCTCTAAGCAGATCATAATTATTTAGGAATGCCAAAATCAGTGTTTTAGTGTTGCGTTTGTATAATGGCACGACCTGGTGTCAATTTATCCGATTATCACGATACTGCCCTAGTGGGCTTAAAACATGAAATTAATGGCATTTATCAAAAACCTCCAAACATTAATTTAGATGTAATTGTCCAATTTCTTAAATAAAACCAATATCCTAAAAGGATTATATACTCAGAGTACTGACATACCACAATGCGTATCTCATTTGGAGAAAGTAAAGATAAAGGACAGACTGTAGTTTGGTGGATGGAAACTGTAATTATATTTAAGAAGAGGAAGAGTTAAAGAGCAAGAGTTATATTGAGAAGAGCAGGCAGTCTGTCCCTAGGACTTCTAGTCCCTTACCTGGGTGCCAGATCTGGATGCCCTAGGAGGAATGTTTAATTGATCGTAGAGGGGCTAGAAACTTTGACCCTGTCCTAAGGTAGGTCGCCCCCTAGCAGCCACACGGTCCACCCTTGATGATGACCCCGCTGCTGCCTGCCCCGCCGATGCCTGGTTCCACATGAGCCCCCTCAGGTGATCGCTGCATTGTTTTGGTGTTGCTCAACGCACTCAACACCGGACGACCGCCCGCCGGCTACTGAGCTACCCCGAAATGCACCCAAGGACCCTTCACCTGTCAAGCCTGCAAATTCACCTGCCTCCAATCCTGCCACCCACCAGCCACGCCAAGCAACAACGACACTCACCTCAAGTTCATCCTCCTCAACACCCGCTCCGTCCACAAGCACGCCGTCGAACTCTGGGACCTCCTCGACTCAACAACACCAGACGTCGCCCTCCTCACGGAGACCTGGAAGAACACGTCCTCGGCCCCAGACATCGCCATAGCCATCCCGGACTGCTACAAGATCACCCGGAAGGACCACACCAACCAAACCAGAGAAGGAATCGCCATCATCTACAAGAACACCATCAACATCACGACCAACGCCAAAGACACACTCTCCACCGCCGAACACTTACACTTCCGAATACACACCAACCCCAAGACCACCCTGAGAGGAACGCTCATCTACAGACCCCCAGGCCAGTGCACACAATTTAGCAAAGCCATCACTGACCTCATCAGCCCGCACACCCTAGCCTCACCAGAATACATCCTCCTAGGGGACCTGAACTTCCACCTAGAGAAAAACAACTACAACACCACCACCCTGTTGGACAACCTGGCCAACCTCGGACTCAAGCAACTGGTGGACACACCCACCCACCAAGTCGGCCACACGCTGGACCCCAACTTCTCCGCCAGCAACCACGTCTCCTTCAGCCACTCCACAGAATTACACTGGACCGACCACAGATGCATCCACTTCACCTTCAAAAAGAATACATCCCACTACTGCACACAACAAATCCCCCACAGATGCTGGAGCAAAATCACCACAGACCAGCTCATCTCATCACTAAGCCAGAACCCGCCAGCCGGCACTGCTGACACCAACAACGCAGCTCACAACCTTGCACAATGGATCACCAACTGGGCCGGCAACCTCGCTCCACTGAAGAACCCCCCTGGCAAGACCGGCAACAGGAAAACATCATGGTTCACAGACGCCCCCAAAGAATCAAAGAAATCCTGCCGGACCCTCGAAAAAACCTGGCGGCACGATCGGACTCCACAAATCATGACAGCCCTCAAAAACGCCACCTGTAAACACCACCAGCTGATCCGCACCACCAAAAGGACATTGTTCAAAGAGCGACTAGACAAGAACACCCACAAAAGCAAGGAACTCTTCTGCATCGTCAAAGAGCTCTCCAACCCCAGCGCCAGCAATAACGACATCACACCGTCACAAGACCTCTGCAACTCCCTCGCCACGTTCTTCCGCCATAAGATCGCAGATATACACAACAGCTTTGGACCCCAGATTCCGCCTCCAGTCACAGAACCAACAACCCCTACCACCACCCTCAGCACATGGACACCCATCAGTACTGAAGACACCACCCACGTCATGAACACCATTCACTCCGGCTCCCCCTCTGACCCTTGCCCCCATCACATCTTCAACAAAGCCGACAGCATCATCGCACCCCACCTACGGAAAGTCATAAACAGCTCCTTCACATCAGCCACCTTCCCAGAGAGCTGGAAGCATGCAAAGATCAATGCCCTACTGAAGAAACCCACGGGGGATCCCAAAGATTTCAAGAACTTCCGCCCCATCTCTCTTCTTCCCTTCCCGGCCAAAGTCATCGAGAAGACCGTCAATAAACAGCTGACCGCTTTCCTTGAGACAAACAACTCGCTCGACCTGTCCCAGTCCAGATTTCGAGTAAACAACAGCACCAAAACCGCTCTCATCGCAGCCACCGATGACATCAGGACCATGATGGACATCAGAGAAACAACCGCCCTCATTCTTCTAGACCTCTCGGCACCGTTTTACACCGTTTGCCATCGCACCCTAATACCCAGCCTCTTCCACACTGGGGCCCAAAGAAAGGCCCTGGAATAGATCACCTCCTTTCTCTCCGAACGAACCCAGAGAGTTAGCCTCCATCCCTTCTGCTCAATGGCCACTAAGATCATCTGTGGCATACCCCAGGGCTCCTCGCTCATCCAAACGCTCTTCAATATCTACATGAGCCCCATCGCCGCCATCGCACGCAAACACAACATCAACATCTTCTCCTATGCTGACGACACCCAACTGATACTCTCCCTCACCAAGGACCCAGCCACTGCCAAAACCAACCTCCAGGAAGGAATGAAAGACTTAGCAGAATGGATGAAGCTCAGTCGCCTGAAGCTAAACTCAGACAAGACAGAGGTCCTCATCCTCGGACAATCCCCCTCCGCCTGGGGCGACTCCTGGTGGCCCACAGCACTGGGCTTGGTGCCTACTCCCACGGACCACGCAAGTAACCTGGGATTCATCCTGTGCTCCTCCCTCTCGATGACCAGGCAAGTCAACGCCGCCTCTTCATCCTGCTTCAACACCCTGCGCATGCTCCGAAAGATCTTCGAGTGGATCCCCACCGAAACCAGAAGGACCGTCACCCAGGCCCTCGTCACCAGCCGACTGGACTACGGAAACACCCTTTACGCAGGAACCACAGCCAAACTCCAGAAACAACTTCAGCGCATACAAAACGCCTCCGCCCGACTCATCCTCGACATCTCCCGCCACAGCCACATATCCGTCACCTAGGAAACCTGCACTGGCTCCCCATCAACAAGAGGATCACGTTCAGGCTACTCACCCACGCACACAAAGCTCGCCACAACAAAGGACCCGAATACCTCAACAACCGCCTCTCATTCTACACCCCCACCCGCCAGCTCCGCTCAGCCAGCCTCGCCCTCGCCACTGTGCCGCTGACCCACAGAACCACCGCCGGAGGAAGGTCGTTCTCCTACCTGGCCGCAAAGACATGGAACTCACTCCCCGCAAACCTTCGACTGACCCAGGACCATCTCACATTCTGGAAGCACCTCAAGACCGGGCTATTCGAGCAATGACAGCACCCCTCCTTCCCTTTAGCGCCTTGAGACCCTCACAGGTGAGTAGCGCGCTCTACAAATGTATTGATTGATTGATTGATTGAAACTCAGTCATGTGTCCCAACGAGCGAAAGGGGGTGAACCAGCGGTGAGCAAGGGGAAGGAAAAAAAACTTAAAACAGACAAAAAAATAGGGAAATATATATACT
>NW_028249251.1:0-62933 GCF_964263255.1 Lissotriton vulgaris
CCTATGGAAAATTACATGGAGAAAACACGTTTTGGGACCCCCCTTTTTTCTCGGCCCCTACTTGACGAATCAACCCAAAACTTTGAGGGAAGGAGCAGAACTGAGCAATATCACGAAGATTTGTCGACCGGCGCCAAAGTTATTCCAAATAGAATGTTGCGGATTTCCTATGGAAACTAGGTCCTAACTATAACTACCTACTGGTGACTATATATATATATATATATATATATTCACTGAAAAAACCATAGGTTATAGACCATATATAGTTAGGAATTAGCATTTACAAAACCTTAATTTACTCGCACAAAACCATTGAAATTCGCATATATAGTTAGTTGCAATAACTATATATCGCGCACCCGCAATCCACTGCTGATGATGTCACATATTACATCATTCATGACATGGTTAGTGACATCACTGATGACATCACTGTTGACATCACTGATGACATCACTGATGACATCTCATTTGACATTACTGATCACATCACTGATAATATCATTCATGTGATAATACGATGAACCTCTTCAGACTCTAATATAACCTTAGATACAATCAGTGTAAACAGACACTCACAGATTGTCACTCATCCATGGAGTTACTCACACATCTAGTCAGTCATGTAAAGAATCAATCACTCCTCCATTTCCTCAACTATACAGTTATACACACCTTACTAATTCAAACATATTCTAACACATATTTACTCTCTTATACAATCTCTGATACAAGTTCAAAATGATTCATAATGCCACTCTCACATTCACTGGCGCTTATGCTCAGTTATTTATATATGTCAACTCTCACATGTACTGTGTTTTACATATGTACTTACTTTGACATGTAGCACTGAGATATCCATTCACTCACCAATACACTCATGCACACAGTCAACTGCCCATACAGCTGTTTCCACATGGACGTTTGAACCCATACATCTAGTGAATCAACTGCTCACACATCTATGCACAGAGTCATACACCTCCCAGCCACCCACACACATAGTCAGTCTCCCATACAAATACTTGGGCAACCAATCAATAACCCATATAGTTACTCATATAGCTACTGATTAACACATGCAGCAGTTTACAGAACAACAGACATAATGATGCACAAATTAAGACAGTTTAGTCACTAACCCATGCACTCAGTGAAACACATTTAATCACTCTCTCATACAGTCAGTCATGCACCTACTAAATCCTTCATCCAGACACTTATACATCCACTCATTCTTCAATATGTAAGACATATTTTAATTTTACAGAAACATACAAATACTGGATGATATCATCAGTGATGTCATCAGTAATGTCACTGACCATGTCATGAATGATGTAATATGTGACATCATCAGCAGTGGATTGCGGGTGCGCGATATATAGTTATTGCAACTAACTATATATGCGAATTTCAATGGTTTTGTGCGAGTAAATTAAGGTTTTGTAAATGCTAATTCCTAACTATATATGGTCTATAACCTATGGTTTTTTCAGTGAATTTCAATGGTTTTTTAATAGCAAATATCAAAAGCTGTAAAATGTCAAGTACGTGGTAGGTAAAAACATTTTCGTATTTATGCACGCTGATGTGCTTTGAACGCTGCCCCCCCCCCCTCGTCTTTTCTTTTAGGAGTATTCTCTCTTTGCAGATAGTGAAGGGTAGGTAACGTAAGCCTTTGCCCCCATTGTAACCCGTCATGCCTGCTTCCCTCTACATTTGATTGATTGTTATCCAAGCATTTACTGTTTCAGAATTGGGTGCTCTCATGCTGACGCCAGCTTCAATCTGAAACATCCAGAAACACTGTAGACTACCAATTCAATCAGTTCCGGTGGAGCCCCAACGTGACCCGGTAGAGAAGAACTTGCCCTCCCCTCTTTGACTGATTGTTCTTGTTGCCTGTCCCTTCTCTTGTCATTTAACAGAACTTTTTGGACTGCTGAAAGGGGTTGCATTCCGACCGCTGGTTGGTGGAGACATTTTGACTATATTCTGGACCTGCGTTGTCGCGTAATGCGTCATATGACGCGCCGCGTTAGCGCACCCGGAAGTGCTCCGATGCGCAAGGAGCAGCTTCCCGGAAACGATCCAGAGCGCGGCGCGCAGCGCGTAACGTAAGCATAACAGGTCATGTGACTTGTTAATAAAACTTTTCATTGGTTCATTTTACTTTTGTTATTCTAATGATGAAAGGCTTGGTTATATGACCTCAAAATAACGCTTTTCATTGCTTTCGAACATTTTTTTTTCCCAAATGATGAAAGCCCCACCTTTTTTTTCTCACTCTGACTTGTAAAGCAAAGGACCCAGATGCATTTACAGTTTATCACTTACAATGTTCCAGGCTAATGTATTTTACCGGGAAATTTACAACTGTCCTGCAAGTAAAATATTCCTTTTTCGAGAAAAAGGGCGTTTCTTTGTCCCATGAGGGAACCGTTGAGCAAAAGAGGCTCGGCCTGCTGTCTTAGTCGTTGATAGGCATGAATATCAGATTCTTATCGATCACTTTATGTTGCAGGAGTAGAAAACACAACAGCCCTTGACCATTTTTCTTTACTGCGTTCCTGCGTATTATACCTTTTAACAGTCATGTAATTGGACTGCTTTATTTCACTTGCCTTTTACTGATTCGAAAACAGTGGCTAATATTCAAAACTTTACCAATGTAGGTACTACTACCATGTTTTTTAAAAAAAACCTTTGTTGTGAAAATGTCAGTATACAAATACGGGCCTATAACCACGTGAGCCGGCCACAGAGCAAACTGGAATCATATATGATGAGGGGACATTTACACTGTAGAAGAACGTAACAGGCGGGCCATTAGGTTGCAAGAAGTAAGGTGTCTAACAGTTGCGGAATCGGTGGACGTACATTTTATAATTAAAGTACAACAGGGCCAGTTACAATAAAATTATCTAGATATACATTTGCGGGCAAGTACCATGGGTGACGTTAATTCGAACTATCAATAGTACAGTAATCAATAACACATCAGAACCTAATATCAATAGGGATGTCAAAATGTTCAATCAATTCTCGTCCCTGCTCGCCATGTGCTTCAAAACTGCATACGTATTTCGTGATATCAAGGTTGGGCAACCAGTACACAACAAGGAGTTACGAGTCCCATTTATACCGGCGCCATTTTGGGCGCGGCCGGGCAGGTCCAGAATATAGTCAAACATAACAAATGAGGCTGACGTCTCTGAAGCAGTTGACGCACAGCAGGACATAGCAAATAAACATGAAGTCTCTGAAGCTGTTAACTCACTGCAGGACAAAACAAGTGAACATGAAACCTCTGGAATAATTGTCGCTCAGAAGAACAACACACAAAATTCTGTAGTGTCTGAGGAAAATAAAACAGAGAAGGGCACTGTAGTTTCAGACACACTTAACACTAATGACTTAACAAAGATATCGTCTGTCTATGAAGCAGCTGTCATGTTCACAGAATTGACAAAGAAGTGTGCAGACACCAATGCTATTAAGAAACACAAGGAAATCCCTAACGCATCAGCATTCTCGGAAGAGGTTGACACAGATGACATCTTAAGGAACAAAGAAAGACAAATTAAGGATGAGGAAGTTGAAACATTTGTGAGTTTTAAATTTCCGGAGAAGTGTAATTCACCAATAGTTTTCTCTGTAGATGTTTTTCCATTAACAATCCCAGTTCCATCACCCGCCCAGGATATCACTACTGTTCCCCATGTCATAAAACCTTAGGATGTTCAATAACTGAAACAGCTAATATGGGTTTACTTACAGAGGACATCTTTTGTTCTGTTTTGTAAAGTAAAAGTATTGTGAACGCAAGTATTATACACAGTAAGTGTTTAATATAGCATGTGTCAGTCATTGGTTAAGCAGCTAGGACCTGTTCACTCTTGACACCCCAGGTGCTGTGTATGGTGCCATCCGGATCTCAGCGCGTTCGAGTCACTGTACCGCAAGAGTGGGAGAAACTCAGCTGGACACGCCGTCTTTCGGCGCAGCATTGTAGGATGGCCACACCAGTGCGGCAACTTGCTGGACACCACCTCGGTGCCATCCGGATCTCGGCGCGTTGTGCTGCCTTCGGCCTATTCGCACATCGGTCCGCTACTGACGCAGCCTCATGGGCCAACGGGTTTTGTATGCTTTTTATAAACCAAAGCCGCATAACAGGTCATGTGACTTGTTTATAAAACTTTTCATTGGTTCATTTTACTTTTGGTTTCCTAATGATGGAAGGCTTGATCATATGACCTCCGTCGTGGCCATTCCGCAAGCAATCATGGCAGCCGCTCCCCACCGGAAGCCTGCGGGAGTCGGGGGCCCCCAAGACTTTTGTAGAATCTTCAAGGCTGAGGGGACGCTTTTGAGAATGGAGCCCAAGCCCTAGCAGACAAGCGTCCGATTTCCAAGGTGTCCCAGGGCCGTTTTAGTGGACCAGGCCCAAATCCGAAGAGCCGGCCGCCATTTTAAGAGTCCTGTGGCAGCCGCCTATCGCTGCACCGCAAGAGTGGGAGCAACTCAACGACATGGTGAGCGAGACGCTGTAGCCGCAAGAGCGGGCGGTAAACAGCTGAATGGTGGATGAGGCACAGTGTAGCAAAAGCGGGCGGAATGGCGCCCCACTACAACAGACGAGCCTCCACCTGGGGAGGCCCGCTCACGCCGCCTCCCCCCCCCCCCCGGGGCGTCCCACGCCGTTTTTCGGAGCAGCATTGTAGGATACCAAAACCAGTGCGGCACCCAGGGGCGCATACAGTGCATACGTATCTCGTGATATCAAGGTTGGGCAACCAGTACACAACAAGGAGTTACGAGTCCCATTTATACTGGCGCCATTTTGGGCGCGGCCGGGCAGGTCCAGGATATAGTCAAACATAACAAATGAGGCTGACGTCTCTGAAGCAGTTGACGCACAGCAGGACATAGCAAATAAACATGAAGTCTCTGAAGCTGTTAACTCACTGCAGGACAAAACAAGTGAACCTGAAACCTCTGGAATATTTTTCGCTCAGAAGAACAACACACAAAACTCTGTAGTGTCTGAGGAAAGTAAAACAGAAGGGCACTGTAGTTTCAGACACACTTAACACTAATGACTTAACAAAGATATCGTCTGTCTATGAAGCAGCTGTCATGTTCACAGAATTGACAAAGAAGTGTGCAGACACCAATGCTATTAAGAAACACAAGGAAATCTATAAACTATAGTTGGTCACCATGGGGTTTAAAGAAGGGATGGTTCTTCACCTGGGTGCCGTCCAGAACTCAGCACGTTGTGCTGCCTTGGAACTATTCGCACAACAGACCGCTACTGACCATCTGTTTTAATAAAAAAAATTTAAGATGTTTACTGTTTTTGTTGCGATGTATATATTTATAAGTTATTAAAGTGTTATAATCCTACTACTTTGTTGGAGTGCTATATATTTTAAATGTGACACATAATTGTGAAGACTTTGATGTACAAAATGGCATCCCTGGAATCTTCCGCTTCAGGCTCGGTCCCACACACCCTTACAGTGAGAATCCCCTCCCCAATCACAATACAGGATCGTTATCAGATAGTAGGAATGCGTGTGGTGTGATGGATTTAATGGGGTGGGGGCCTTGATCTACTGTAACTCCTTTGAAGAGGGGTGATTCTTTACAGTGGAGGCCATAAACTACATCCGCAGGGCTAGGTGATAGCCTGAGACCGGCCTGGACAATCGGACACAGAGGAAAAGGAGCGTCAGAGGGTGCGGTAGTGAATAGGGTGAAAGGGTGGTGTCGGGCGGGCACAGAGTGTGATTCTCAGGGAAAAGCAGCGCAGATGGGGGGAGGTTTATGGCCCATGCATAAGAGAGAGAGCGGGGGTGACCAATGCTTGGGGGAGATGCTTGCGAGGGTGGGGAGCCATGCTGAGGATCGGCGGCGTGCAGAGAGTGGGTCTGGTCAAGGCATCAAAAATGGCTGCCGTGCACGACAAAAGTGTGGCATTGGAAAAAAAGCAAGATGGCGCAGACAATGTTTATCAATACGAATTAATTTATAACAATTATTTTTAACAATATATTTACTCGCAGTGTCAAAATGGCGGTCAACACTTCCTGATTTCCTTCGAATCGAACGTTAACAGACGTCACGATCGGCGTCGTGCAGAGAGTGGGTCTGGTCAAGGCATCTAAAATGACTGCAGTGCAGTAAATCCAGCGTCTGCCCCGCCCCGCGGGACGCGAGCGGGATGCCGGGCGAAGCCCGGGCCAAGGGCGGGCCCGTATCAGCCCGTTCCAGACCGAACCAGGCTGGGCTGGGCCACCCCCCTTGACCTTGACATTTTCTTACGGACACTGCCTAAAGGTACTGATTTCTAAACATTGACTTTGGACATTTGTTTAATCTACTGTGAAATCCTAATTTAACATAACCATGACTAGGGGTTTAAGAAGTAAAACAGCCCTTAAAGCTGCCTCATTTACAGGTCCTACTGACCTACTTATTTCTAAAACAACTGAGGCTATTAACCAGAACATCGCTGTTCTAGAACGCAGGGTCTCCCAGGACCTTGCGATTGCCCGGATATCCTCATTGGGTCCTTTAGCAACTGCCCTAACCCCATTGCCATCAGCTACCCCAATTCCTATCCTAATACAATCTGGCACTATAGCACAAGCCCACTCTATCCCTAGTGCGGTGGATTTGTCAGCTACTAATTTGTCACCGGATTTGGATTCAACTGAGAACCTTGAGCTAACCCCTGACCTTGAGCATATTTATTCTGTAGATCCGGTTCAGGACCCTGTACAAATTAACAACCTCAGGGGGCTCAGGGAAGGCGCTGTTCCAAAGCAGCCCGTACAGCGCAAAAAGGGGAATACTAAACCAAACTCCCATACTGCCAGCAAAAAGAAAGGGCCAACTATTGCTCCATCCAAGAATATTTCTCCTAGCAAAACTTCTGTTACTTTAGTTCCTTCTAGCCTACAATGTCCCGAATTGGTCAATGTCCAAGAAGGCGGCCATAGCTCGCCAGACAGCGACTCAACACAACTCCTTGCTACTTTGAGGGACATACTAAAAATCCACCTCCAACCCTTGGAGAAGAGTATCATGGCAATAGAAAAGCAGCTTGCCATACTCCTCACCAAACTACCCAACCAGACCAGGGCGGGTATTACCAAAATTGGAGGGGGACCTATTACCACCAATCCAGGGACTATATTGACTAACCCAGCCAGGCCGCCGGTTACGCCTAAAGTACAGGTAAAAACCAAAGAGCTTCCAACTACCTCTGTATCTGCTCCAAACAAGAGTGTATCTGCCAAACCTAGTGCTAATCCTGTATCACAACCAGTATCGCAGCCACATCCTATCAGTCAACAAAACCCTACCCAACTGTCCCCTGCAGTTTTACCCCCTGTTGCTAATACCATCGCTGCACAGGGGTCACTGCAGCCACCCCAAGATAAAGCCCCGGTCACTCAAAAATCACATCATATGGATGCCAAGAGGGGGCCCAGGTCTAAACGCCCAGTTCATCTTCCACCAGAGGTTACACCATTCACAGTAATCCTAACGGGAGTTCCGGAACTTCCAGTGGGTACTGATGAACCCTCCCGGTCCCTTTTGAACAAAATCCTCCAATGGCTTAGTATCAACAGGCCACTACAGCCTACTAATACTTATAGAATATCTTCTGTCCGTAGGGTCCCATGGGTGGGGGCGACTCCAAAGAGTATTCAGGGGGATTGCGTCATTGTTACTTGCGAAGACGCATCCTCTGTGAATCATATTTGTTCTTGGCCTGAGTTGGAGAAGAAAGGGGGAATCGACACTCAGCGGCTCTCCTTTTTCTATCCACCAGTATTTAACTTTCACGCTCCAATATTAGCCCCTAATTGGGTTATCCCTCAAGAACAACCATGGAATTTTGGAGGCTCCTGGGTGACACAAAAAAGCAGGAATAGGGATTGGCCACCACGTCCTTGGTATCCCAATAAAGGCCAACATATGGGGAATGGATGGCAAGGTATCCATACTAGCAACAGATTCGATTGTCTGGAGATGGTCGACTGACGTAGTGCCCCAACACCCTCTAGTGAGCTTGCCACCAAGGTATCTGTCTATGCTAAAGTTACGACATCCCGTATGTTGGTCTGTGTACCCGCTGCTGCACGGGTGGGCAGACGATATGATACGGTAAAAGAGGGAAGTCCCAATGAACAACCTACATCATATACTGTTTCTAGTTACGACTTAAACACTCCCCCCTTTAAAGGTACCAATTGTATTAGTCCTGATGCGAATACACCCATTGACGCTCCTAGAACAGGCTCAGTTGCCAGCTCCCAGGGAATTAGTCCTACTATACCCTATGCTACACAGCCGGGAGCTGCTATCCAGGATACCATCAAGTCAGCTGGTGTTACCCTTATCTCCTGGAACATCGCTGGTATTGCAGGGAAACTAGATTCACCCTTTTGGACCAGGTTTATTGGGGAAGGATTTGACATAATCCTCCTCCAGGAAACCTGGTGCCAGGAACAAATTAATATCGAAGGGTACTCATCCCATTGCCTTAAAGCTACCAAATCCATCTCAGGTAGGGTTAAGGGGGGTCTTCTGCTGCTCCTGTCTAACAGGTTGAATAATTGTGTAGTTAGAAGTAGTACGACTGTGGGAACCCACAGCCAGGTAGTGAGGGTTAAGTGCAGTAAGAGGATCGATTTGGTTATTGTTAATTTTTATAACAATATCTTCGATGCCACTAGAGGGAACATTCTATACCCCCTTGAAAAGGAGATTGTAAGGGTCATGGGCATTTCGAATAGAAAGGCAGAGGTCATATGGGCAGGGGATTTTAACCTACAGCCATGCCATTTGTCCAATGGGAATTCCTGTGGTCTAGGAGTAGTAATGTCTAATCAATGGGGGGGACCGGGTGAGAGGGAGGAATTCCCCCATTTCCCACATTGTCAATATGGCACATTGCTCAACAAAATGTCAACCAAGCTAGACCTTTACCTGTTAAATTGTAATAGAAATGCACATGCAGTTACATGTCCTACCTTTACAGGTAGGGATGCTGGGACATTTATAGATCACATCTTGCTGTCCAGCACTGGAGACTTCACTAACTTATATATTAAAGAAGAAAGTCTCAGTGACCACAATAGCATTTGTATTACACTCCTGGGTCATGGTACATCATCTTCAGAGTCAGGAGAAAAGTGCTCTACTGACCTAGTACCCATCAGACCAAATGGCCCAAGGATCAGATGGTCTGGAACTAACTCAAAGGCCAAACAGAAGGAGGTTATAACTAGCTGTAAAACCCAAATAAGCTATTGTTTAAGCAATGTAACTACTCCCGAGTCCCTATTGTTAAATTTTATTAATATCAATACTACTATCGAAGGTATTTTCACTAGGGCACCTTCATCAGCCCGAGGGGTAAAGCAGGGTTGGTTTAACAAACCTTGCATGGTTGCACTTCGGGAATTAAAGAGGGCATTGGGTATCAAACCACAAGACAGGGATGGAATAAAACTCCTCAGGGTCAACTATAAAACGGCCATCACCAACAGGAAAAAGCTCCTGCAATGTGAGGCATGGGATAAGTTAAAGGAAGCAGCAGAAACCAAAAACTGCAAATTATACTGGGAAACAATTAACAGCCCTTTTCTTAATAATGACGACATCCCGGAACTAACTTCCTATATCGCATGCAATGACTGGATTACCCATTTTACCAACATCTTTAATCCGGATGGGATACCCCTCGAGGTACTAACTATCGAGGCTACACCCTGGATACCCCTACCTTTGGGAGTAACACTGGAGGAAGTCTATGACGGGCTCTCCAATAGCAAAGGAGGAAAAGTCCCGGGCCCGGATGGGGTCCCGATCGACTTGCTAAAAGCCGAACCACACCTGTGGGCCCCCATCCTGGCGCGGATCTTTAATTGTGCGGCAGTAGATAATTTTCCCCCTTCCTGGGGCCAATCAGTTATAATTCCCCTATTTAAAAAAGGCAGTAAATCTGAGGCCTCCAACTACCGTCCGATTTCTTTGTTGGATGCCTCGGTTAAGGTTATGAGTCGCATTTTGCTTAAAAGGTTAGAAACCTGGGCAACCGATTCTAATATTTTAACTAAAGTACAATATGGGTTCCGCAAAGGTATGGGCACCCTGGAACAATGTGTTAATTTGGACCTTATTATTAATAAATATACTGTGGCCAAAAAAGGCAACCTCTTTTTATGTTTCGCTGATTTGAGCAGCGCGTTTGATTTAGTTAACCATGCTATCCTTTGGGAGGTTTTAATTGAATCTGGGGCACCGAAGGAAATAGTCCATTTCTTAGCCAGGCTTTATGAAAAACTTTCATGTAAGGTCCGTTACGGCACCCTAGGCGAATGTACACCATTTTTCAAAGTTTCACGGGGAATTCGCCAGGGTTGCGTTTTGGCTCCTCTTTTATTTTCACTTTTTATTAATGGCGTCGACCGTAACCTGGTTGATATTCCTGCAGATGCCCCTTTGATTGGCGGCCACTAGAAACCGGACCAGCGAAGCCCCGTGTGGCTTGGTGCACTCACCTCTCTCCCGAGCGGGACCCTGTCAGCTGTTTCCCCCTGCCGTCGCAGCCCCTGCCATCGCGCTGCGGCAGCCGTGCGGGGGAGACCACAATCCCCAGCCTATTTTGCGGTAGGAAGCCGCGGGATTCCACTTCCGCGCCAGGAGGCGCTACAAAGACCCTCAGCAGTCCCAGGGGAGCGGGCGGCCACTAGAAACCGGACCAGCGAAGCCCCGTGTGGCTTGGTGCACTCACCTCTCTCCCGAGCAGGACCCTGTCAGCTGTTTTCCCCTGCCGTCGCAGCCCCTGCCATCGCGCTGCGGCAGCCATGCGGGGGAGACCACAATCCCCAGCCTGCTTTGCGGTAGGAAGCCGCGGGATTCCACTTCCGCGCCAGGAGGCGCTACAAAGACCCTCAGCAGCCCCGCGTCGTGGGAGCGTGTGGGAGCGCCGGGCTAAGCCCGGGCAAAGGGCGGGCCCTCTGTGGCCATCAGAGGCCAGAGGAGGTCGGGTCAGGGCACCCCTCTTGGTCCTTGCACCAATCTTACAGGATCACTGACTAAAGGTACTGTTACCCATTGACTATTTCCGGTCCTCTTATGAGGCCCCTTCCAAGGTTCTTGTTATTGTCTTACTACCATTAATTTTTTGTTGGTGACAGCCGATACATGATGCCTTGTAAAGTGGACCCCAGAAACATTTCCTCCCAGGGTGACTTGCACAGGGGAACAATGGACTCATATTTTAAGCGTGTCATACTGCCCACTGCAAGTGCTTCAGATATTATAGAACGATCCCCTGTTCCAGACAGTTCTCTCACTCTGGGTTCCCCGCCTCAGTCTGCTAATATAGCCCCGGTTTTATCATTACTGGATGAACTTAATCAACTGTGCAAAACCTCTTACGTCCCTTTGTCTCCAGAAATATCTACGCCTAATCAAGGGCCTAGTTGCTCTTCAAAATCAATTCACACTCCACAGGTAACGTCCCGCATAATACAACCAACAGCAAACTCTCTACCGGTAACCCCCAACCGGGTGCCCTCTGCTAAAAGGAAGAGAGTTGAGCCTAAACATGCGGGCAATCAGGCCAAAACACCAAAAGTACATTGTAATCCACCATCATGCAATACTCCTAGTATGGCGACTTTGAAAGCACCTACACAGGCCTCCTTATTGATGGAGCTCGAAACCATGATGAAGTCAATCATAACTCCGCTGATTGATAAAATACCTAGCCTTGAGGATAGGCTTAGGGGTGTTGAGGAAGCTATGAAAGTTAAAACAATAGCCACTAAAATCATGGGAGAACCCGTACAATCACAGCTCCCAGCCCCTATAGATATGCCAATTTCCATCACACAAAACAAGATCTCCAGTATACAACCAGTTGCTCCACACATGAAATCTGTAAATATCCCAAAAGCCACCATGCCATCACATTCTTCTTACCCTAGGGCTAGGGCGGGGCAGAATAAAGACAACTCAACTCATAAAAGAACAGTGCCTAGTCACGACACTTTACCCCACAAAACTAGTCATCTACATCTGCCCCCAGAGGCAGCCCCTGTTGATTGTGTTCTCTCAGGAATACCTGTACTCCCAAAGGGAAAACTCGAGAGACAGCAGGACCTAAGGAATTAGGTAGTGTACTGGCTCACCAAAAATAGACCTCTTCCCTCCAATTTAGACGGAACCATATTAGGTGTCCGAAGGGTAGGCTGGTTAGGACCTCTCGCGAAAAACACTGTGGGCGACTTGGTACTCGTAAAGTTTAGAAATAAACATGTTGTACCATACCTGCAATCCTGGCAGCCACAAATAGGGGATGGTCCTATATCAGTTTGGGCTTTAAATGATTTTTACCCCAGAACATTATATGTCCGGTCTTAATGTCAGACAATTAATAGTAGTGACTGTTTATCAATTAGGTCCTGTTCTCTGACGAAACATGCATGTTTTTTGAGCACAATTGTAAATTTTGTAAACATGCAACAAGAAGATTGATGGATCCTGGTTTTAAAAATTGTGTAAACACGTACTGTGATTTTATGGTTGATTAATTGTAATGTTTTTTAAATTTGTCTATGTATACTTTTATGGTTTCTACAGGAAATCGAAATAAAGTTATTTGACTTGATTGGAGGAAAACCTATCTCACTTTTACTCTATGCAGACGATGCTATTCTTTTATCCCGCACACAGTTTGGTCTCCAGCGCCTAATTGATAGTTTCATGTTGTTCATTCAAAATAGGAGGCTCTGTGTGAACAAATCCAAGACGTATGTCATGGCATGCGGGCAGGCTGTGAATAAGACTAAGCATAGCTTCTTCCTGGACAAAGATAAAATGACATACGTCAAAACTTTCTGTTACCTGGGTATTATGTATAACAACAGTGGGTCCTGGATCTCTGAATTTGATAACATCAGATTGAAAATGTTGCGGTCCACCAGCAGCATTTCCGATTTGCCTCTAAACTTGGCTCTAGAAGTATTCCAGATATGATTAATATATATAACGTTCGCTGTGTCTCTTCTGCACTGTACGGGGCAGGTGTATGGGGCCATAGTGAAGGTCCTTCGCTCCAAGCTGACGAAAACAAATTTCTAAAGAGATTGTTATGTGTTCCTCCCTCCGCCTCAGTACAATTGATTCATGATGAGGTAGGGATCGAGTTTATATCTGACTTAGCAGCCGTTCGGCCACTCTTATTGTGGCGTTCTATTTGGGCTAAGTCAGAGACTCGATTCACTCAAGAGATTATTCTTGATTGTATAGGTCTTGACTACTCATTACGCATACAGTGGATGCGATATATTCATTTCTGGTATAACCTACTATTCGACATTGATGTTTTTCTTGATCCAGAGCAGGCTGCTTCCATCCCAAAAAAAGAAATCAAGTCAACATTTTTAAACTTTAAAAAGGGGGAGCGTGACAAGGTGTATGGTAAATTAGCCACCGTGAAGTTTTATAAAGACCTGAACTTAACTCCGGGGCTACAATCCTACCTTGTGAACGTGACTCGCCCATCTCACCAATTTGTACTAACTCGTGTCAGGTTGGGTATCATTCACCACCTTGTTGCGTTTCCAACTCAGAAAGTCAGATCAGAGACTCCCTGCCCGTGTGACAATACTTCACGCCAGAGTTGTTGCCACTTTTTACTTTTTTGTAAATTCTATCATTTCCTTAGGTTAAAATACCTTAAGCCCATTTTATAAAATACAATATTCGAACCACAAAGACCGCATTAATACTACTATCCTCAATGGAGAATGTGGATATCTGTTTTTTTATGGCCACCTATATTTTGAAATGTACAGCTGCCAGGAAAAGTATAGTACTGTAACCTTTTTATACTTACCTGTCTGTAAATCTTTGAGATGTACAGCTGCCAGGAAATGTATAGTGCTGCTATCATTTTATACATCCCTGTCTGTACATAAAAGTTTTTTTTTTTATTAGCTACAAATTTGGAATGGTCACTTGTGTTTTATGCCCATAGTATGTATTGTAAGGTCCCTTTTTTCATCCCAAATATTCACCTTCTTATGCTATCAGAGCGGTTTGGATTTGGTTTGTTTTAATGTACAGCTGCCAGGTGTGAGAAGTTGGCCCGATATGCAACGTTCGCTATTCTGGCGACCGCTATGTATCGTTCCAACGACCCTTATGGTGTTTGGTTGTAAGTCAACCTATAGACCAGCTATCCTAGTAGCGTGGATACGAGCAGTCTAAGGCTAAAGACTCGAGAGGGCGCGTTAAGCCAGCTGTTTACCACACATGTACCCCTTGAACACCCAGTGAAAGGACACCACACAAGTGTTATGAAAATAAACAGTATATTTATTAAGAATCACAACAGCCCTGTACTCTTTATGAGGACAGGGTACTAAGCACAAACCAAATCTCTTTAGTAAATACTTCAAGTGCACAGTTTAAAAACAAGTGTCCGAGGACACGGAAAGGTTAAGGCAAGTCGGAAGCGAGGGACTCGGGACCCTAGAGTAAGGAGGCTATGCAGGCACTGAAATGCCGAGTTACCTAGCCACGAGGGCTGCGGCTGCAAGTCTTACAGGCGTCGGGGTCTTCGCTGACGAGCCAGGAGCCGGAAGAAAAGGAGTTGCTGGCCGGCGACCAGTGATGAATAGTTCGTAGGGATCCAAGCCTGGATCGGAGATTGATGAAAACCTGAAAGCAGAGGGGACCAAGTTCGTACTACTAGCCAGTAGTCAGAGGGTACCAGGAAGGCACCTGTTGGCCGTCACCTAGACCAGGTGAGTGGGCGACGCTAGGCTCTGCAGTCTCACGGACCAGGAGGCGTTGTCGGCGACCACGGTGGAGGTGCGAGCTGTCCCACGACGGATGTCGCTGTCGGCGTCTTGAGTGGACCAGGAGGGTCCGGGGTGCTTCTCGAAAAGATGGAAGCAAGGGCCAGTCTGGAGCAACCAGACCGGCAGTGTTGATTCTCGGATGTCGTCACAGAAGGACACGAGCCAGCGGCTAGTGACCAGACAACGTGCTGAGCAGCGAGCAGAAGGGCCCCACGCAGATCGTGGAGATGCTGGGAGACTGCACTTCGGTGCTGGAGCGGCTCAGGGTCGGGGCTTCTCGGACCCCAGAGCACTCACCAGAGAGTTACCTCGATGGTCGTGCTGGTTTTTAAGAGCGTGCAGGTTCTGAGGATGGCCGGTCCCTCGAGGTCTCGTCGCACCCACAGATCACAGCTGAGCTGATGACGTGGGTAGAGGTCAAAGGTGCCAGGGAAGCCGGTTCTCGTCGAGCTGGGCCGTCGGATTCCTTGAGGAAGGACTTACAGCAAACCGCAGAGTTCTTAGATGGTGCCCGCTGATGCAGGGTGACTACTCCTTAGCCACAAGGGAGAAATCTTGAGAAGAGTCTTGAAGGTCCTTTCGTAGAAAGTAGTTCTTGATTCAAAGATGATCTAATCTGGAAGGGTCCCCGCTCCGGCCTTTATCCTAAAGAAAGGGGTGGGTACATGACTAGGTCCTGCCCTAAGGGTGGGACCAGGAAGGGGGGTAGTTACACCCCTTTCCCCTGCCGGACTTTCCCCAGGCCAGGGCTGTCGCCCCTGGAACTGGTTCTAACCGTCAGATGCGTAGTGAGCACCGGGGTGCCACTCCGCAGTCACCTTCTCGCAAAAGCCCTACCTACCCAGAATACACAAACACTGTCTGGGACGGTGCGAACACCGCCCTTGACAGGAAACCCTTTGTCCAAGTGCTCCTCGCTGGAAGGACTCCCAGCAGCAGGAGGTCAGACTCGTGTCTGTGGTGGCAGCATCCATTTTGTGGAGCTGAGGCTTTCGTTAACTTTAACCGGGGTTCACAGTTCCCTCTAGAAGGGCGGAATGCTAACCTCGTCGCCAGAGTTGGTGAGAGGGCAGCATCCCGATTCGTATGACACCTTACTCGACATGTCTTGATAACGCGACACCGAAGTTACCGATATGGTACGCGTTATCATGGAACAGCCATTGGGTCTTGATTCCGCAAGCTGCAACCGGGCTCGGCTCGGGCCAGAGCTTAGTTCCCACGAGCCCATGCACTCTGCCTTCAGGATTGTCAAGGCCTGCCATAGGAGTGACTGATAGGAACTCGGTGTCCATTGGAGGGTTAGATATAGGGCTACTATATCTAAAGCAAAGGGTGATTACACGACTTTGCCCCAGCTGTCATGCAGCCAGTTGTGTCAGATTTAGGAGGCCAGCCAGGGGTGGCATAATACATGCTGCAGCCCCTGGCGGCCCTGGGTACACCTATGCCCTGCGTTACGGGGTCTGATAAGGTGGCCCAGTACCAATTGGTAAATGCACCTAGGGTACATCTCGTAATTTAGAAAGAGAACAGCCAGGCTGTGGGTCTGATTGGCAGGCCCACAGCCAGAGAAAGTCGTAAACCAGTGAAACAAAAGCAAAAAAATCTGGGTGATCATGGGATTGCAGACCCTACTCTCCTACACCAGGAAACTCCACTTGTGTGTTAAATATACTGATTTCCTGTCTGTACATATTTGTATATATCCCTATATCGCTTCTACTTTTTAAACTTAGCCCCTGCCCAATGATTGATGTATATGCTTTTTTTATCAGCTTTTTTCGCATCATTAATGTGAATATTGAGTATTAATTGTATATATATGGTGTTGTATTTTTAATGTCGCTTGTATGATTTGTTTCTTCAAATCGAATAAAAGCTTATGAAATTGAAAATTGACTGCCGTGCACGACAAAAGTGTGGCATTGGAAAAAAAGCAAGATGGCGCAGACAATGTTTATCAATACGGATTAATTTATAACAATTATTTCTAACAATATATTTACTCGCAGTGTCAAAATGGCGGTCAACACTTCCCAATTTCCTTCGAATCGAACGTTAACAGTCACGCAGCAAAAAACCCCCAAAAAAACGCTTACGCGCAGCCGCTGGAAGACAAGTATTAACATATATGAGCATCCTCAGCCACCCTCAGAAAACATAGAGGGTCAGGATACGTCTCCCGTACCCCCTTTTACCCATTTCTCACATTGTTTTTCCTCCATCTTGTAATGTAATTCAAACGAAACACAAAATGGCGAATTCCCGTTTCGCGTCCCGATTCGCTACCCAGTTCGCGAACCGGAAAGCGCTTCTTCCGCAAAAAATCAATTTTTTTTATTTGCCCCACGGGACCCTTTAATAACCCCAACATCATTCCTAGGGGGTCAAGAAGGGTCTACCTTGCCCCCTTTCATTAAATTCGCCCTTCATTTTTCTCCTCTTCTTGTCTCTCGATCCTACCGAGAGACAAGATGGCGCCTGCACCGGACTGTTTAGAATGTTGACAGACGCCGGAGAGCCAATCAGCTTGGCTTCGCAAAGCTCCGTTACGCGAAAAGTTCGCGAACTGGAGCGCTATCCGGGACGCTGTCACAAATATATCTGTTTTTTTTAATGTTAATTTCTCAAAATCCACTGGAGCACATATATTAAGACTCAGCAAAGGCACATCGGGCTAACAGTTCCTACAATTTTGCCAAGTTTCATGCAAATCCATTCAGCCGTTCAAGCTAAAAGTGAGGCCAAACGCCCTATGGAAAAATGAATGGGAAAAACGCGTTTTGGAACCCACCTTTTTTCTCGGCCCCCCCTTGACGAAACCCCCCCATATTTTCAGGGGCTGATCAGAAACAAAATGTGCCATTTTCCTGAAAATTTCAGCCGATTCTGTCCACAAACACTAAAGTTATTAGACATAGAATTTTCAAAAGTTCCATAGAGAAAAAATCCTAACTATATATACCTACTGGCGACCGCCAGTAGGTAAGATATATATATACATATATATATATATATATATATATATATATATATATATATATATATATATATATATATATATATATATATATATATATATATATTCCTTCGAGTTCCCAGCGTTTGTCCAGAGCATACACAGCAAACACGGAAAAGAGGATAAAGCCACCAAGTAAGCGCGTTCCAATTTCAGTGCATTTATTCGTGGATGAACAGCCCACCAGTCGTCATGACGCGTTTCGCCTCAGCCGAGGCTTGATCACATGTCATGCAAGGCGAGTAGGAGGCAACATATATAGTATAGGTGGTCATGTGACCAATGAAACAGTTCACAGTTTTTAAAGTCACAGTTACCAGTTCATTAAGAATACATATATATATATATGAATATATATATATATATATTCACTGAAAAAACCATAGGTTATAGACCATATATAGTTAGGGATTAGCATTTAAAAAACCTTATTTTACTCGCACAAAACCATTGAAATTCCATATATAGTTAGTTGCACTAACTATATATCGCGCACCCGTAATCCACTGCTGATGATGTCACATATTACATCATTCATGACATGGTCAGTGACATCACTGATGACATCACTGATGACATCTCAAATGACATCACTGATGACATCTCAGATGACATCACTGATGACATCACTGATGACATCTCATTTGACATTACTGATCACATCAATGATGACATCATTCATGTGATAATACGATGAACCTCTTCAGACTCTAATATAACCGTAGATACAATCAGTGTAAACAGACACTCACAGACTGTCACTCATCCATGGAGTTACTTACACACCTAGTCAGTCATGCAAAGAATCAATCACACCTCCATTTCCTCAACTATACAGTTATACACACCTTACTTATTCAAACATATACTAACACATATTTACTCTCTTATACAATCTTGATACAAGTTCACAATGATCCATACAGCCACTCACACATTCACTGGCTCTAATGCACAGTTATTTATATATGTCAACTCTCACATGTACTGTGTTTTACATATGTACTTACTTTGACATGTATCACTGAGATATCCATTCACTCACCAATACACTCATGCACACAGTCAACCGCCCATACAGCTGTTTTCCATATGCACTTTTGAACCCATACATCTAGTGAATCAACTGCTCACACATCTATGCACAGAGTCATACACCTCACATCCACCCACACACACACTCAGTCTCCCATACAAATACTTGGGCAACCAATCAATAACCCATATAGTTACTCATATAGCTACTGATCAACACATGCAGCAGTTTACAGAACAACAGACATAATGATGCACAAATTAAGACAGTTTAGTCCCTAACCCATGCACTCAGTGACACACATTTAATCACTCACTCATACAATCAGTCATGCACCTACTAAATCCTTCATCCAGACACTTATACATCCACTCATTTTTCAATATGTAAGACATATTTTAACTTTACAGAAACATACAGTCACTGGATGTTGTCATCAGTGATGTCATCAGTGATGTAATTTTACGATGTCATCAGTGATGTCATCAGTGATGTCACTGACCATGTCATGAATGATGTAATATGTGACATCATCAGCAGTGGATTGCGGGTGCGCGATATATAGTTAGTGCAACTAACTATATATGGAATTTCAATGGTTTTGTGCGAGTAAAATAAGGTTTTTTAAATGCTAATCCCTAACTATATATGGTCTATAACCTATGTTTTTTTCAATGAATTTCAATGGTTTTTTAAAAGCTAATATCTGTAGCTGTAAAATGTCTTTTTCTTTATATCCCAAATTATATTTTATATGTTTATGATTATTTTTAAAAAAAACATTTTTGGGGTTCGCTCCTTTTTCGCGTACCGGGAAGCTTTCCGTTAGCTCAATTTGATGCCGCGACCCAGTCCGCTAACCAGTAAACGTTCCGTTCACGCAACTACCGCATCAGAAATCAACATCGTGACGCGTCGCGGAAACGCGACATATCACCTTGTCGCGTAATGCGTCTTATGACGCGCCGCGTTAGCGCTCCCGGAAGTGCTCCGGAACGCGAACCGGAAGCGATCCGAGGCGCGGCGCGCTCCGCGTAACGTGAGCGGAACAGGTCATGTGACTTGTTTATTAAAGTTTTCATTGGTTCATTTCACTTTTGGTTTCCTAATGATGTAACACTAGGTCATGTGACCTAAAAATAACACTTTTCATTGGTTTAGAACTATTTCTTTTCCCAAATGATGAAAGCCCCCACCTTTTTTCTCACTCTGACTTTCAACTTTGAGAAAGGAAGACCTGAACATTTTCTCTGATGGCTTCAATAGTAGCTTCAGCTTCTGCACCCCCACCACCACCACCACCATCTCCTAATAGGAAGAGAGGACCCCCTGCACAATTTATTGGAAACATAGAGGAGGAAGAGGAAGAAGAAGACGGAGAGGAAGAAGAGGGACCACAATTTGTCCAAGAGTTACCCCGGGTATTTCATCGGAAAGAAAGCTTTATCTGGCAATTTTTTAGCATTCCTCCTGAAGAAAAAAAAGTCAATGCACGCCATGCTACGTGCCTTATCTGCAAAGAAAAGTTATCCAGGGGAACTAATAAAAAATACAGCTTTGGAAATCACACGATGCACCGACATATGCAGAGGTGGCATCCAATCAACTATAGTCGTGCAGAAATGCGTGAACTACAACAGAACCCCCAAACTTCGGTGGCTAGAACATCTTCTGATCTCTCTCTCTCAGTGGCAGAGGCGAACGAAACAGTGCCAAACATACAAAAAAAAATTGTGCATCTGAAGCTGACATGCTTGTATTGTGGAACACTAATTTCATGCGCTAACATGAGTGTGAAATTGATTAATCTGGCTTTCGAGAAACACCAATGTTCCAAACGCAAGAAGTTTTAATTTTTTTTTTGCTCCTATTGAGCCATTTTCAATGCCTCCTTCTGTTCTTTCCCTTTGAAAAAAAACAAAAAAAACAAAAAAGTGTTCAAAAAATACAAAAAAAACAAATAATGTTAAAAAAAGAAAAAATATATAAAACAAAAAAAAAATAAAAAGTTCTTTTCAGAACTACCTCCCCTTTTTTCAAAAATTGCTAGAAAGTGTAACACTCTGGCAAGCTGTTTTTTTTTTAGTTCGCTTTCCGGTTCGCTCGCCGGTACACGAACCGGGAGCTAACCCCAACATTTTTTTTTGAAAAAATAAAGGACTAAGTACAAGAAAAGAAAACAGAGAGTGATTACAATTATGAAATTTCTGACAGTGAAATGTTAGAAAGTTAAATGAATTATGAAACACAATCAAAATAAAAAAAATGCTTTAAAAATAAAGAAAACAAAAAAAATCAACAAAAACAACAAACAATTAACATACAGTATTTGAAAAGTCTATCATTCTTTTATCCTTATAGTACGCTGCCCAGAACGCTTTCCGTTTCGCGGACTAGGCGCTCACCACGCAAAATAAAAAAAAAAAAAAATTTTTTTTGCCCTGCTGGGCCCTTTTAAAACCTCCACATAAAACCTAGGGGGTCAACGAGGATCTACTATGCCCCCTTATGGTAATTTCCCCCTTTGTTTTGGCCTCCTCTTGTCTCTCGATCCTACCAAGAGACAAGATGGTGGCCGCTCCGGACTGTTTCGAATGTTGACAGACACCAGAGAGCCAATCAGCTTCGCATCGCAAAGTTCCGTTACGCGAAAAGTACGCGAACCGGAGCGCTACCCGGAGCGCTGTTACAGATATATATCTTTTTTAGAACGTTAATTTCTCAAAATCCACTGGAGCACATATATTGAGACCTAGCAAAGGCACATCGGGCTAACAGACCCTACAATTTTGCCAAGTTTCGTGCAAATCCATTCAGCCGTTCGGGCTAAAAGTGAGGCCAACCGCTCTATGGAAATTAACATTGGAAAAACGCGTTTTGGGACCCCCCTTTTTTCTCGGCCCCCCCTTTCCGAACCCCCCCCCCCCAAATTTTCAGGGGCTGCTCAGAAACAAAATGTGCCATTTTCCTGAAAATTTCAGCCAATTCCGACCACAAACGCCAAAGTTATTAGACATAGAATTTTCAGAAATCCCATAGGGAAAAAATCCTAACTATATATACCTACTGGCGACCGCCAGTAGGTAATATGAATATATATATATATACATATATATATTCACTGAAAAAACCATAGGTTTCACACCAGTTATAGTTACATGGAAATTTTACTGACATGAAACCATTGAAATTCCCACGTTATAGTTAGTTGAACTCACTATAACTTGCGCGTGTAATGCACTGCTGATGACATCACATATTACATCACTCATGACATGGTCAGTGACATCACTCATGACATCACTGATGACACCATCCAGTGAATGTGTGTCTTTCTCAAAAATTAATTGTTTTATTTATGTATATGTAAAGGTTGATGGAAGAATAAATGTTTAAATTATTGTCTTAATGAATTTTCTTTTAAAAAAAAATGAATGAGTGCATCTTAGTGAATACATATCTTAGCGAGTAATGTTTAAATATTTAAATGTTTGTATCAGTGTTTCACTTTGTGTATAAGTGGCTGCATGGGTTGGTGAGTAGCTACATGTGTGTGTATATGGGTTATTAGATGTTTTTTTTAGTATCTTTATAATTGTCTGTTTGATTTGGTGGGGGTGTTACTTAGCACATAGATGCATCAATGACTGACTCACTGTTTGTATGTGTTTTAAAGACAGCATATGTGCCAGACTGTATGGGTGAATGAGTGTGTATATGTATGTGTTAGTAAGTGAATGACTGTCTCACTAGTGTCTTTATCAGTAACTACATATGTTTTAATCTAGTATATGTGAGTATTGATGTATATAAGTGAGTATATGTGAGAGAGAGATTGAAAGAGTTCTTGTTTTAATAAGTATGTGTTTTTATAAGTGATTGTTTAAGAGAGTAAGTATGTGTACGTTTCCTTAGAAGTAAGGTGGTAGTGTGTGTATATGCAAAAAAATGGATGTTCAATACTTTATTTGCATGTGTGAGTATGTGTGTGAGCAACTTTTGGAAGACTGTCGGTGTGTTAACGGATGTAAAGGTGTCTCACTACATATGATAAGTGAGTATATGCATGAATGACTATATAGAACTGTTGGTGAATGAGTCGATGTGTATATAAATGGTGGAATTACTGAATTGGTTGTTATAACTGGTATAGGTATCTCCACTTTTTTGTAAATGTTAGTTTCTATTTTTGAATATGTGTTTCAAGGGTTACTTTACAGTGAAAGGAGGGCAGTCACTCTGTCACAAGGATGGTGTCATCAGTGATGTCATGAGTTATGTCACTGACCATGTCATGAGTGATGTAATATGTGATGTCATCAGCAGTACATTACACACGCAAGTTATAGTGAGTCCAACTAAGTATAACGTGGGAATTTCAATGGTTTTGTCAGTAAAAATTCCATGTAACTATAACTGGTGTGAAACCTATGTTTTTTTCTGTGAATTTAATAGGTTTTTTAAATGCTAATTCCTAACTATAACTGGTGTGAAACCTATGGTTTTTTCTGTGAATTTCATTGGTTTTTTAACTGCTAATTCCTAACTTTTTATAGGGCCTCATACCTATGTGTTTTTTAGTGAATTTCTAAGGTTATTTTTTCGCAAATATCTATTGCTTAGAAAGGTATGTTTTTTTCTAAAAATGAATCCTATATTGTATATTAATATATATTTTTTTTAAAAGTATCTTCATTTTTTTTAATATATCACTCTAGAGCGCTCCCGGTGTGCGTACTGGTGAGTGCCCCGGTGCGCGTACCGGGGCGCGACCCGTCAGCGTACCAACAAAAAAAAAGAAAAAAAATAATGAAGGAGTGAGCATGAGGAACGGGGACAAAGAGAGTGGTGTAAAGAGAAAGAGAGCTAGAGGGAGAAACACAGAGGGACTGTGTAATATATAGTAAAACAGAGAAAAGGTATAAGAGGAAGTAACTGAGAAAAGGAAAATGAATAAGGGAGCAAAAGAAGAGAAGAAAGAGGAAGAAAACTAAAGCAGATGTTCTGGGAGAATGTGAATAGGTGATGAGAGTAAAAGGAAGGAGAGTAAAGGATGGGGAATGACAGGTAGTGACAGAACCAGAGAAAAGGAACAGTGGTGACGGAGGGAAAGAGAATAGCAGTGAGTGTAAGTAAAGAGGAGTGAAAGAGGGTGGATAAAAGTGAATAAGGGTAAGACATGGGGAATAACAGAAAGAAAGAACAGAGAGAGTAAAGGAAGGAGTGTCAGAAACGGACTAAGTGAAGAAGAAAAAAAAGGAAAGAGAGGGAGTGTGGGTGAGCAGGGGCACTGAAAGAAGTTGAATGTGGTAGGAAAGTAAGGAAAAGAGAAGTAAATATGGAGGATAAGAATAAGTGAGGGAAGCAGAGTAAGAAAACAGGGGTGAGGTAGGGTGAGAGAAAAGTAGTGAGGTTAAAGCAAAGGGTGATGACAAACTACATTTTGTAGTCACACTTACCATATAATTAATGAAAACTTACTTGCATCTTTAAACTACACTTTGTATCTGTGAAAGACAAAAGAAAAAACAAGTTATAATTATTAAAATATATATTTTAAAATAGAAGAAACAGGTCAAGAGGTAAAAAAATCTAAAAAAGTGTACTAAGAAATAAAGCAATAGTGAAGGATACATAAACAGAAATAAAGTATTGTAGAAAGACAAAAAAGAGGGAAAAAGAAATAGAAAGAGAACAAATTACTGAAGATAAGTAAGATACTAAAAGAATGTGAGATACCAAAACGAAATCAGGAAAGAGAAGAAAGTAAAAGGAAAATGAGTGAAAAGGAGAGGAGTCTAAATGAGGAACCATTAATAAGAAAGAGGAATGGAAGATGACTGAGAGCGAGTGAAGGGGAGTCACAGAATGAAGGGATGAAAGGAATGAGGTTAATATAGAACGCTAGAGGAAAAACGAGTGAGAGAGTAAGTACACAGAAAGACAAAGGGAAGGACTGAGTGAACTGCAGTACAATGACTGAGAAAGGAAAAAGAGTAAAGGAGCAAAAGAAGGAAAGAGAGGGGAAGAGAACTAAAGCAGTGGTACTGAGAGAATGTGAGAAAGCTGAAAAGTGGTGGAAGGGAGAGAGGAAATGCAGACAGTTGAAATTGGATTGAGGAGTTGTGAAAGAAGTGGAGTAAAGGAACAGCCATGAAACAAAGTGAAAAAAGGCAGTGCAAGTGAGTAAAGAGAGCTAAATAATGGTGGAAAAGGGAAAATGAGTATGAGACAATGGGAATACAATATAAATTACACAATGCAAACTATAGAATGACTTATATAATATGTTACATTGTTTATTTTTGCTGTTCTCAGAATATATTGAATTTCACTTAAATTAGTGAGTTCAAACTCTTCATCATATAACAGCGGGAAAAAAAAAACACAATCTAAAAGATTGTGTTTAAAAAAAAACGTAAAAACTTACAAATCATATATGTACAGTAATCTTTGATTCACTTACTTTTCCTTGAGGCCAAATAGAAGATAGTGAAGGTCCTTTTGGTGGAAAAAAAAGTCTGCTGTTCTCTATAACTTCCATTTCATCGAATTCCTATGAAAAAAGATCTAAGAACATAATACCTTACACTTTCCTTACGGCCAAATCGTGTCAGATATATGAGTATATTTTACTATGAGATCCACTTACAGTACCTATATGAGATAAATAATTTTAATCATTAGACTAAGTAACTAACTAACTTTTATTAACTACTCCCGTCTTCAAAGGCCAATTACCTTTACTAAAACTTTGGTTTTAAAAACACTAGGTAAGAATTTTTTAAGTCATAAGGCAAATGTTGTTTATAAGTCAAATGAGAATCATTGCAGTAACTCCAACCTTTTTGACATTTTAAGTAGCATGTATAATGTCCTTATGTTTTCGAAGAGCCATCATGATAAATAATAGCTACAGTTGTAAAGGTTCTTCCTGAAATTGATAACTGAGAAGCCACGCATTTTTTTATAGAAGTTGTCAATTTAGTTCCAGCAGGTCTACATCGTTAGAAAACTAAAATGATATACTGACCATAACTTTGTATAAATAATGTGGATAGCATTGGACACTTACATTGGGTACACACCATATTTTGATCTGCTGCTTTAACTCGATTTTTAAATGACACTGATTTACAGTCTGGTAAAGTCAAATATATAAATCTTTCAGTGTCTATTGTAGTAGTACTTGATGAACTACAGTTGTGGCAGTCATGCTGCCATTGATAAGAAAGGCTAAAAAGATTATCTACATCTACACTTTCATCTTCCAGAACACCAAACATATACATTAAAAATTCCTGACAATCCTGCTGAATGTACTGTGAAAATGTATCTTGACCAGAACACATATCTAAAATATTTCAAATTTCTGTTACACTTTCTATTTTTGCTCTATCACTGCTACATTTCTCAAACACAGAATTCAATAAACCGCAGAATCTTTGATCCCGATTTTCAACAATCTGTTCTTGTAAAGTTTGAAGAAAAAAAACAACATTAACCACTACATTAGCATAGCAGTTGACACCAGAACTGAAATCCAACAACATTTTCATCAGAATCCTTTTTCTTTCTGTTTTGAATTACTGTTTCATCTACTTTTTGTCTTTTTGCTACTACCTAACTGCAATTATTCTCATTTCTTCTTTTTTGGCCTACCACACGTTTTTCAAACAGAGGATATTGAGGCAAATGTAGAGCATACTCTCTTCTTAACCTATTGTATTCTTTAACACAATCTAGATCTGCACAAATCTTTGTCTCATCACACTCAATCAAGTACAATCCTGATAAAGTTCTGACTCGTAATAATGCCACATATGCCATACCCTCTTTAAACACAGATCTTCAAATGTTCACCAAAGCACTATCTACACTTAAACCTTGAGATTTATGAATTGCCACTGCATATGCCAAACAAACAGGCGAACATATAAGTCTTTTACAAGCAAAAATCTAGCAGAACAACGTCTGATTTGTTGTACTTGCTCAATAACGTCAAATTTTATTTTTAAAAATTCAATTCCATCTCTATTTCTATAATTCATAAAATCAACAACATAACCCATTGCTCCATTTACCAGACCTCTTTCAACATTTAAATTCCTTCTCAAAATGATACGACAATTTAAACACACATTCAGAGTCTTTTCAAAACCAGCTGTTTTAGAAATACTTTTCTCTAACGAATCCAATTTTGTTTTGAAATGTTCTGACAAAACAATTGTTGCACCTATATGCTCTATTTTATCTATTGCTTCCAGTTTCACAATCTCTGCATTTTCTAACTTTAACATTTTGTTGTTGAAGAAGGAACATTCTTGCAGAGTTGGCATCAAACATATCCCAGATTTCTTCTCAGTCATTTTTAAAAAAAATATTCTCTGGAAGAATGTTTTCATTTGGATACAAACTTGAAATTAATCGAGCATGTAAAGCTTCTTTCCCAAGCTCACTTACTTTTCCGATTCTTACATCTTGTAGAATATTTTTATAATCTTCATCCTTTGCCTGAGACATATTTTGAAGCAGTTCAGCATATTTAAAATGTAACCATATATTAACGTTTTCAATGCTTCCAAGGGACTTCCTGGTATCTTCATGCGTAAGCATTTTAAACACTGGTTGTCCTTTTACTGGAGTCAACTGCAGTAGATCTCCAAAAACAATAATGTGTTTTCCTCCAAATAACACATCATACTCTGTTCTAAGAATTTCTTGCATTCTCAAATGCACAAAAGCAAGCATTATATTTGAGACCATGCTTACTTCATCAATGATAAGAAGTTTCATTGTCTTCAAGACTCTGGAAACTTCAGAACACGCATCTCCAGATAGCTTGTTGTAATGCAATTTATTATCATGCTCAACTAGCAGCATCAGTAAACGATGTAGAGTAATCCCTTTAATGTTATGTGCTGCCAGTCCAGTTGGAGCGGTTACAACAAAAGACAGCGGTGACTCAGTCCTTTTCTGCAAGTAAGTTGCAATGGCTTTAATCAGAAAACTTTTTCCTGTTCCCGCTTCTCCACTTACGTACAGTCGAACAGGCCTAAATGATGTACATGAGCACACTTTTTTCTCATGTCTGAATCCAAGTTCAATCTGTTCTGTAACTTCGTCATATATCTTTTTCTGCTCAACGTTTAGTTGCTTTACCAAATCTTCTAAGTTAACTCCATCCTCTTGAGCTTGTTCCATAGCTCTTTCCACCTCATCCATGGCAGTTGCAGCTCTATTTTGGATAATTGGTCCTCCTAGTGGATCCCGACTCAATGAAGTAGAACTCTGACTGTCTTGAGAACTGTCTCTAGCAATCTCTTCAGCAATTGGGGTTTCTTGCTCTATTTCTTCGTTCAACATTTGCAGATAATTTGGAAAAACAGGACATTCTATGGTATCCTTAGTTGCATTAAAAGAGTCTTCATAACAGAGAAAATCTCCAAGTAGTTCCTCTTCTGTACGCCATGGCTTAAAGAGTTGCAAAAGAGCTAAAAAGTAAAATTCTCTTTTGTATGGAGCTTCGCAACTCAATTTTCGATGATTAATTAAATGGCCTTTTCTCTGCTTCACTAGACATCCTTCATACCCAATGCCAGCAAATTTTCCATTATTGATATCTTCTGGGATGTTCCTCTTATAACTGTAGTTTTGCAGAACTTCATACAACCAAGTGTTCTCAAGGCCAAATATTCAATTTCTTGTACAGATTTCAAAACTCGGTTTCGTGTTGCAGCAAGACCTAGACTCACCCAAATGATTGTTCTTGATTTGGCATAGAGACTTGCAGATGATAACCGATCAGAAGATTCATATGCTTCAATTTCTGGATGCGACAACATTTTCAGACTGAAACTGTATAATTTCTTGCTGAGACTCTTTTCATGTGAAATGTCCTCCCACATTTCCTTCAGTTCTGTCTTTTCTTTTTTTGTGATGTAAGATGCCACATATCGAGCCACAGCAATAGAGTTGTCAGCAACGAACTAAATATCCATGTTAGTATTCCACATGGACAAAATCACTGGGTTGTAGTCGTTGATGTACTTGGACTCTTCGTTTCTTTTTAAATTATATGTATTTTTGGGTGATTTCCTTGTCACAGTATGTCGTAGAGATGACATCAAATTATTTACTCTTCCCTTAGAAATCACTGGTCGTGGAAACGCAAAACGACATTTCGTGTAGTACTTTTCCTTGTTTTTGAATTTTCGATGACAGTACTTTCCACAACAATGAGATTGAAAACGTAAAACTTGTTGCCTTAAACTGTTTTCTTCAGTAGTTTTCGGAACAGCACATGTTGAATACTCTTCAATTAAACTCATCACTGTTTCATCCGAATCTGATCCAAATTTGGGTGCATCTTTAATCCATAACAACATATGTATATGAGGAGCACCTCTCGCTTGATACTCCTTCCTCCAAAAGAAATCCAAAACCTCTCCAAGGGGAGGATTTTTTTTGCTGGTAATAAAAGACATCATCTATGATTTAAATATCTGCATACATTCACTGGATCCAAAGAACACAGTTCTCCAGGTGTTTTCAATTCTATATTTTGTATGTTTCCATTTGCATCTCGTAGTAATTGAAGTAAGTCGTCCCATGCATACTCAGCACAGCTAAGAGTGAGGAACCATGTAGGAGTTCCTAAGTTTCTTAGCATACATTTCAATTCCCCATGACGACGGAACCAATACTCGTTTGTTCCACGCTGACATGCCATGAGATTGATTAGCTGAGATTCCAAAATACTGTCTTGCAGATTGACTTTCTCCATAAAGTCCCTCGCCGAAACATTTTGCAGATGAGCTCCACTTTTCAGTATATGATTAACTGCATAAGAAAGCCCACTCAAATCACTTTCATACAGTAGATGAAACAAATACGGAATGCATTGACGAAACCTTGGATCTTCAGCATATAATCTTAAAGTCCGGTATTCAGTTGCAGGAATTTGAACTGGTCGATCGTCATATCGTCCACCTCGACCTGTTGGAAATAACTGTGGAAAATAACGAGCTTCCAACCTTTCTTCCCATACACTAATAGGACTTCCTTTTGCTGCTTTCATTTGAAACAAGTCAATTGCATTCCCCATTACTTCTTTGGAATACAAAGGATGAACAGTATAATGTTCATATATATTTCTTCACTTCTAGACACATCAACTTTTTCAATCTGGCCAACTGAACAATCACTGTCTTCTTCTGTAGCTGTTTCCTCTGCTCCAACACTTACATCTCTATAGTACTCATTGTTTTTGACCAAATACAACGTTGCCTTTTTGACTTTCCTAACATCCACTAAATCTTGCCAGATTTTCTTACTCTTTGTCGGAACCCCATTAACTAGAATAACCAGAGGATCCTCTTCTACTCTTTCTACACCAATTGTATCAATATTTTTCTTGACATCTAGAGGCAAATAAACAACTCTTCCCTTTAATCCTCTTTGTAAATCTGTAGGAGTTAATTTCCCTATCTTAGGCTCCATGCGAACAATAGCTTGAAAAGGATGGACACATTGAATCAAACTTGATTCATAAGCATTTAAATCCATCAATTCAGAAGGAATATCTACCAACTGAAGATTATTATGAGCAGCTCTAGCAGGCATTCTATTTTCATTTAATTTTTTCAAACAATAATTACAAATACGCTGATCAAAACTCAAATCAAAACAATTCTCAACCAACAAATAACTTACAAAATCCTTCCATTCACTATTATTTTCCAATTCACATTTTGCATACAAATCAACTAACCTAGTCTGAATCTTATAATGAGTCCGTCGACAACACACACAAGTTAAATTAGGCCTTTCACTTGATTTCACCTTAAACTTGGTAATTTCCTCGTCAAACTTTTCTGTACTTGAAATCTGTACATTGTCTTCCACATTACCATCCATTACTATATGCATTTCTACACTGTCCTCTTTGTTCCCAAAATAACAAAACTCAATTTCTTCACAAATAGTCTTCACATCTACTTCAGATCCATGCAAAAGAGCACTGTTTAACTGTTTAAGCTTAAGTGCTGGACTTTTTGCATAATACAACCTTCTCACTAATTTCCTCACCTTATTATGATACACTGCTAACATCCTAAAATGATGAAAAACACTCTGACATTCTTTTCTAGAAAGACAAGCCAGTGAATGCCCATGCAGACCTGTGCTTTCTCTCACTATGCAAGGATCTAAGTCTTGCAAGATCTTAATTTTTTGTTTTAGACTTCTCTTACTATATGTACGTAAGAAATTTCGAAGCAAATCGATTGAATCCCGCCGCACACTACAAATACTACTGCACTTCCATGTGTACACTGGACCCTTAGTACGTCTCCCTAAAACTTCATCAGCTAATACCTCTTTTGCATCTCTAGACACAAGTTTCTCTTTTTCCATCACACAACCATTTTTCACCTCATATGCTCGACCACTGGTGTCAACTACATGCACCAAATCATTTTCCTGAAAGTAACTCTCCTCATTAAAAAATGGCTCAAAACTTGAACTATGCATCCATTCTCCAAAAAATACTTCACAAAAATTAGTTTGATTAATTATTCTTTTCCATCTACTGTTCGATTTGAAAACATCAATTGCCTTATTAAGTATCCTAATTCTATTGATTACTAAAATAAATATTTTTTTCTTAACTTCATAAGCCTGATCAACAATCTTCTCTACACTTTTCTTTTTCTTGTAAAAAGCAGCTCTCTGTTTACCTTTCTTTTCATTTTTTAGCAAATTTAAAACTACCCTATTGCGAAACATTCGTCTACGAATGTCCCTAAATTGATTTAACCTTCTATTGCTATCCATATTCTTCTCTCCTGCTCCAATAGAGACATTTTTTGAGAGCCTCTCCTTCCTTTTCAAATTTGTTCTCTCCTTCTGGATCTTCACATTACCGTTAACATTTGTTTTTGTTTTACATACGTTGCGAAAAAAAGATTTAGTTGTCTTACCAGGACCTTTTTGGGTGTTTTTTGATGTACTTGTTGTAGAGGATTCCTTTACTTTCGTTGCTAATTTTGTAATTTTCTCTTTGGTATTTTTTCTTCTCCTTTGCCTTGACGGCATTTTTGCTAACTTTTTAAATGTTGATTTCAATCTGTGGTAAAGAAAAAAATAACACATTATAGACCACTATTAGCAAACAACAAAGCAATCACAATAAGCAAACAATAGAAACACTAATTTGCAACATATCTAAGTTTATACCACAAGGCAATCATAAATAAGGTGTGGACATATATTTTATTTGTTGGTTTTACAGTGATGAAAATATAGTGAAAGTACTCTCTCTTAGGGTGATAAAGATGAGAGCGCTATGTGCTTTTTAAAATACCCCTCACACACTAAAAAAATCCAGTAGTGTCATGCTTCATCATTGGGGTCTTCCCGTCCCTCTACGGGGCGGGGCGTGCTACGACCTGACCGACTACGCGGGAGCATTGAAGTGGTGACAGGACTATGTGATGGTGCAAGGTGTCAGTGAAAGTGTAGGGACCTAACAATGTGTGTGAGTACAAAAATTAAAAATCCTCTGGCTAGTAGAAAAAAACAATTTATTAGCTTCTCTAGCTGGGGACGTTAAGAAGGGGGTTTTGGGGTTGAGCCGATCGCTACAACCTGGTCTACATGTTTCGTAGGCAGTCCCCTACTGCCTACTCATCAGGACCATCTACTGGTCCCTACGAAAATAAGCTCAGTTGCTAAGTATTGTCAGCCTGTCTTCCTAAAAACTAACAGTAAAATTCCACTGTTAGTTTATGCTTCAGGGCATGAGCTGGCCCCCTAGGAAGCAAAAATTGTCAAAATTAGTGACCCAAATGTGGTCTCTGTAAAGAAAAGGGAAAAAAAGGGAGACACAGATATTTACATTTATAGCTGTGAATTTTGCGCTTTCATTATTGTTTGCGCCACAATTTCACTCATCAAATCCATTCACCCATTACACAAAGAATAACTTTTAAACTTTATGGACAGAGTGATGGTTCAGTCTGCCATCCCCTGGCTGTCCGTAGGTGATGCCGAACCGTGGACGAGAAACACACAGATGTTCATAGTAGTAACTGTGGTTTGTCACTGCGCTTACATAATTGTCTGCGCCACAATTCTTCTTTTAAAATTTCATTAGCCCATTGCCTAAAGCCCTAATACAAGACTTTATGGACAGAGTGATGATTCAATCTGCCATCCCCTGCCTGTCCGAGTAAATTCCCGAACTTGTACGCGCCCTTTGTAATTAGGGCTGGTTCTATCTCCACACACACACACCATCGCGACTCAATGCATACAACGACATTTCACAGGATTAAAAAGGAGGAGCCCGATCTCTCATATTAGTCTTAAGGTTATGGTCACTGAATCAATAAAAATCCCCACAAACCGGGACGCACCCCTACATTAGAATGGTAACCATACATACTGTTGTGGCAAGTGCGTGGTGCCCCATGAGCTGACAATCGGTAGGAATTCACCGCGGCGCTCTGCAAGAAAGAGAGCCACGCCCTTAGCGTTTTTGTTCAAACTGTTCGAGAAGTGGAAAAATGTGTCTCAAAACCCACTCGTTTTAAGACCTGGGGTAAAGGTCTGTAACTTACTTTGTCCGCATAATCCCTAAGTCTTACTTCTACCAGTGTTGCCGCTCTGCTGAATGCTCGCGTGTTGGGAGCGGTGAATCATTTAAGCGTCACTGCGCGCTGGTGCCGGGTGTGTCCAAACACTGGCGCGCTAACCCAAAATGGCCACCCGTAATGGAACGCTGGAGGGTAAAAATGCGGAAGTCTACCTTCTGTGTCTATTGGTACTCAGATTTTGCCTGCATAATGTAAATCTTAATGTAAAATTGATCGCTGTTCACAAATTATGACAGAGGAGATTGTACTTATACTGTTGGTACTCAGATTTTGCCTACACAATGTCAATCTTAATGCAAAACAGGTCGCTGTTCACAAATTATGACAGAGGAGATTATGCAACAACAAATTAGAGCGGAAGCCATAATATTATGAAAAGGTCAATAGTGGTGGACCTGGATTAGGAGGTATTGGTGTTTTAGCAAAGTATTGGAAAGGTTAATAGAATTTAGCTTGGAATATTTACGCAGTTTTCTGCCCAGAGTTAGGAAAAGATGTATTGGGTATACAGATTAAACAGCGAAATTCGCTGTGGGATATGTTTATGAAAAACATAATTATTATGTGGGTTGAGACTTGACCCCTGTGCTAAGGTTGGGCACAGTAGTCATACACCCGTGGTACTGTATTCTAAAGGGGGTGGTTTCCACATGCCAGTAGAGGACCTCTGTTATTATCTTGGCCACGGTTAGGGGTGGTGCCTCAGAGAGTAGGGGTTCTTTTGGGGTACGGGGGTTCTATAACTGACCCCACGGAATTTCATCGTTCAACCCATTTTTGTTGGACTGGACACGAAAAACCCATCTCTGTTCTTTTTCAAGGAGATGTCTTTCGTTGTCGATCTGTTCAATTACAGTCCACATTATGTCTTCAGGTTTGTGACCACTTACCAGGAAGTGGTTTGTTAATTTGGTACTGGACTTTTTGCACTTGATTGTGCTTTTGTGTTCACCTATTCTTAACTTCACTGCCCTGCTCGTCATGCCAATATATTCGAGTTTGCAGGGGCATGTGATAAGATACACAACATTGGAACTATTGCAGTTGCTGAATGTTCTTTGTTCCCATGTTGTCCCGTTGTTGAAGGTCAATTTTTTGCTTTTCCTGGTCAGACAGCATACCTTGCATCCGCCGCAGGGGAAATGCCCTTGTACAAAGTTAGGATTGCCAGTGTTGTTCACCCTGTTGGCCTTTGGTCTGGTATGGACCAAAATGTCCCTGACACTCTGTGCTCTTTTGTGCGAGAACATTGGTTTTGGAATTTCCAGGCCCCCACTGTTGAGGATCTTCCAGTTTTTGTTAATTATTTTGCTCACCTGGTCAGAGTTGGTGTTGTACGTGGTCACACATATGGGTCTCTGCTCTTCCACTTTTTTGACTTTGTCCTCCAGGAGGCTTTCTCTGCAATTGTTCCTTGCTCTCTTGTAGGCTTGATCAATGATCCTAGGTGGGTAATTCCTCATTTTCAATTTTTTCTTTAGCTCTTCTGACTGAGTTTTGAAATTGGCAACTTCCGTACAATTCCTGCGAAGTCGCAAGAACTGGCCGTAGGGGAGGTTATCCCTCAGGTGTCTCGGGTGAAAGCTCTGATACATCAAGAGACAGTTCTTGGAAGTACTCTTAAAATGGGTTGTTGTCATCAATCTGCCATTTTTGGGGAAGATGTTCAGATCCAGGAATACCAGATTGTTTTTTGTTGTGACGCTGGTGAATTTGAGGAATTCATCCTGATAGTTGAGCCATGTCAGGAACTGTTGGGCACTCTTATCATCGCCATCCCAGATGATAAGGATGTCGTCAATATACCTCTTCCAGGTCAGGATCTTTGGCCGGAATGGGTTAATGATGTTTAATATTTTTGTAACCTCCAGGTGGTGAACATAGAGACCAGCTATGCTTGGAGCAAATGTGCTTCCCATGCTGGTCCCATGCTTTTGGAGGTACAAAGTGCCGTTGTACTCAAAGAAATTCTCCTTGAGAGCCAGGGCGCAGCATTCCATCACCACGTTTCGTGGTGTTTGGTACTCCCAGTCATCTGCGAAGAGGACATCCTCAATTATCGCCAGTGTTTCATTGTGAGGCAAGCTTGTATACAGGCTCTCTACATCACAGCTAATTAATAGCTGTGTGTTAGGGTCGAATGACACCTCTTCGAGCAGATTAAGCACATCTTTCGTGTCTCTGAGGTATGTTGATGTGCTTTGTACCATTGGACGCAAGAATGCGTCTGCAAACCTAGAGACTGGTTCGAGGACCGACCCGATCCCCGATACAATCGGTCTGCCCGGTGGATTCACAAGGTCCTTGTGGATCTTGGGTAGGATGTACAGGTAGGGGGTCTTTGGGTTTTTTTGACACAGAAATTCCCCTTCTTTTGTGGTGATCCAGTCGTGCGACAGTGCCTCCTCAACCATTGTCTTTATCTTAATTGAGATTCTCTCAGTTGGATCTGATGAGAGTATTTCGTAGTTTCTTTTGCCCTGTAATAGCCTGGTACACTCCTTGTCATATTGATCTATATTCATTAGTACCGTTGCACCCCCCTTATCTGCTGGTTTTATGACCAATTGTTTGTTGTTGCTTAAGTCACGGAGTGCCCTTCGTTCTTCATTTGAAACATTTTGGAAAACGCGTTTCTGCGTTGGGTCGAGAGCTTCCAGATCTTTCATGACAGCTTTTTCAAAGGTCAGGAGTTCTATGGGGAGGGTGTTATTCATTGGTGTGAAAGTTGATCGAGGCTTGAGTCCGGTGTCTCCTTTCTCTTGAGTGTCCACTTTGTCTTTGAAAAAGACTTGCAGTTTGAGTCTCCTCATAAATTCCTGTACTTCCTTGCATAGGTGGAATTTATCCATGTTGCTAGTGGGGACATATCCTAAGCCTTTTTCCAATATTCTTTTCTGTGGTTCAGATAGTTCATTGCCCATCAGGTTAACAACCAGGCTCATTTCTGGTTCTTTTGTGCCCCTGTCATGCTCCTGGTTGATACTCTTGGAGTCACTTCGTCTTCGTTGCTCCAATGGAGCGAGTTGCCTCTCCGATTCCTTCCCTTGGCTTGTCCTCGGCGCGCCCCTAAAAAAGGACCCGAGTTGTCATAATATCCGTAATCTTGTTGGAAACCCCACGGCGGAAAAGGGGCATTCGGATGTTGGAAGGGTGGTGGGCCAAACTGTTGCGGGGGATACATCATTGGCTGGGGGTAGCTGTTCCATCCCCTCATGCCCCGGTTGTTGGGTCGTCGGAAATTCTTACGTGCACCCTGGAATCTGGGGCTTCTATTGCTGCTCGAGTTGGAGCTGTTGGATCCGGCATCTGATGAACCGTCATTGGAAGCATTGTCATTTGATGGTTTATAATTATCCTTTATATAGGGGTAGATTTTTTCTTTACTCCACCTACTAGTATCTTTTTGGAGTTTTTCGTATTTGCTGTCTTTTAGAGATATCTCAAAGTCATTCAATGTTTTATTTAATTCATCCAGATATTTCTTTAAGTTGGCTGGAGACTCATAGCTCTTGAGGCGTACTTCTACTGCCTGTATTTCCACCTTTAGATCACTCGCTAATCTGCTAGCTGTTTTGATGATCAGAACGATCCAGTCCCGTGTACATCTCCATGATATTTGGGACCAATCGATTTTAAAGGTTTTGTCCTCAAGGAATATGAATGGTTCATTCCGTACTACTAGACCTGATGGAGCTGTATTGACTTTAAGATACTCAGACATGAGCAGCCCATGGATGGCTGTTTTTATTTGGGTTCTTCTTAGTTCCTCTAGTTCATCCCAGTCGCTATTTTTTAAGGATGGGCATCCGGAGTTCAATCCTTCAAATGTACCTAAGGAGGCCATGAGGTTAGAGATCTCGTCCTCAGTGAATCCAAGGCCCAGATCGGCCATTCTAGTACACAGAAACCAAGGGGTCCTCTGTTTATCCTGCTGCGATGTCGCCGAGTACAGAATCACAAAAAAGTGGTGTGAAGAGATGAATTCTTTGATTGACTTCCGCAGCTGCACGCTGCCAGTAATTCCAAAACAATAAGGGAAGTGCAGAGGAGTTTGATAGAATCACCCTCCAAAACGATATATATAAACAAAGAGATTCTATCAATGTGTGGACATATATTTTATTTGTTGGTTTTACAGTGATGAAAATATAGTGAAAGTACTCTCTCTTAGGGTGATAAAGATGAGAGCGCTATGTGCTTTTTAAAATACCCCTCACACACTAAAAAAATCCAGTAGTGTCATGCTTCATCATTGGGGTCTTCCCGTCCCTCTACGGGGCGGGGCGTGCTACGACCTGACCGACTACGCGGGAGCACTGAAGTGGTGACAGGACTATGTGATGGTGCAAGGTGTCAGTGAAAGTGTAGGGACCTAACAATGTGTGTGAGTACAAAAATTAAAGGGGGTCAACCCCAAAACCCCCTTCTTAACGTCCCCAGCTAGAGAAGCTAATAAATTGTTTTTTTCTACTAGCCAGAGGATTTTTAATTTTTGTACTCACACACATTGTTAGGTCCCTACACTTTCACTGACACCTTGCACCATCACATAGTCCTGTCACCACTTCAGTGCTCCCGCGTAGTCGGTCAGGTCGTAGCACGCCCCGCCCCGTAGAGGGACGGGAAGACCCCAATGATGAAGCATGACACTACTGGATTTTTTTAGTGTGTGAGGGGTATTTTAAAAAGCACATAGCGCTCTCATCTTTATCACCCTAAGAGAGAGTACTTTCACTATATTTTCATCACTGTAAAACCAACAAATAAAATATATGTCCACACATTGATAGAATCTCTTTGTTTATATATATCGTTTTGGAGGGTGATTCTATCAAACTCCTCTGCACTTCCCTTATTGTTTTGGAATTACTGGCAGCGTGCAGCTGCGGAAGTCAATCAAAGAATTCATCTCTTCACACCACTTTTTTGTGATTCTGTACTCGGCGACATCGCAGCAGGATAAACAGAGGACCCCTTGGTTTCTGTGTACTAGAATGGCCGATCTGGGCCTTGGATTCACTGAGGACGAGATCTCTAACCTCATGGCCTCCTTAGGTACATTTGAAGGATTGAACTCCGGATGCCCATCCTTAAAAAATAGCGACTGGGATGAACTAGAGGAACTAAGAAGAACCCAAATAAAAACAGCCATCCATGGGCTGCTCATGTCTGAGTATCTTAAAGTCAATACAGCTCCATCAGGTCTAGTAGTACGGAATGAACCATTCATATTCCTTGAGGACAAAACCTTTAAAATCGATTGGTCCCAAATATCATGGAGATGTACACGGGACTGGATCGTTCTGATCATCAAAACAGCTAGCAGATTAGCGAGTGATCTAAAGGTGGAAATACAGGCAGTAGAAGTACGCCTCAAGAGCTATGAGTCTCCAGCCAACTTAAAGAAATATCTGGATGAATTAAATAAAACATTGAATGACTTTGAGATATCTCTAAAAGACAGCAAATACGAAAAACTCCAAAAAGATACTAGTAGGTGGAGTAAAGAAAAAATCTACCCCTATATAAAGGATAATTATAAACCATCAAATGACAATGCTTCCAATGACGGTTCATCAGATGCCGGATCCAACAGCTCCAACTCGAGCAGCAATAGAAGCCCCAGATTCCAGGGTGCACGTAAGAATTTCCGACGACCCAACAACCGGGGCATGAGGGGATGGAACAGCTACCCCCAGCCAATGATGTATCCCCCGCAACAGTTTGGCCCACCACCCTTCCAACATCCGAATGCCCCTTTTCCGCCGTGGGGTTTCCAACAAGATTACGGATATTATGACAACTCGGGTCCTTTTTTAGGGGCGCGCCGAGGACAAGCCAAGGGAAGGAATCGGAGAGGCAACTCGGTCCATTGGAGCAACGAAGACGAAGTGACTCCAAGATTATCAACCAGGAGCATGACAGGGGCACAAAAGAACCAGAAATGAGCCTGGTTGTTAACCTGATGGGCAATGAACTATCTGAACCACAGAAAAGAATATTGGAAAAAGGCTTAGGATATGTCCCCACTAGCAACATGGATAAATTCCACCTATGCAAGGAAGTACAGGAATTTATGAGGAGACTCAAACTGCAAGTCTTTTTCAAAGACAAAGTGGACACTCAAGAGAAAGGAGACACCGGACTCAAGCCTCGATCAACTTTCACACCAATGAATAACACCCTCCCCATAGAACTCCTGACCTTTGAAAAAGCTGTCATGAAAGATCTGGAAGCTCTCGACCCAACGCAGAAACGCGTTTTCCAAAATGTTTCAAATGAAGAACGAAGGGCACTCCGTGACTTAAGCAACAACAAACAATTGGTCATAAAACCAGCAGATAAGGGGGGTGCAACGGTACTAATGAATATAGATCAATATGACAAGGAGTGTACCAGGCTATTACAGGACAAAAGAAACTACGAAATACTCTCATCAGATCCAACTGAGAGAATCTCAATTAAGATAAAGACAATGGTTGAGGAGGCACTGTCGCACGACTGGATCACCACAAAAGAAGGGGAATTTCTGTGTCAAAAAAACCCAAAGACCCCCTACCTGTACATCCTACCCAAGATCCACAAGGACCTTGTGAATCTACCGGGCAGACCAATTGTATCGGGGATCGGGTCGGTCCTCGAACCAGTCTCTAGGTTTGCAGACGCATTCTTGCGTCCAATGGTACAAAGCACATCAACATACCTCAGAGACACGAAAGATGTGCTTAATCTGCTCGAAGAGGTGTCATTCGACCCTAACACACAGCTATTAATTAGCTGTGATGTAGAGAGCCTGTATACAAGCTTGCCTCACAATGAAACACTGGCGATAATTGAGGATGTCCTCTTCGCAGATGACTGGGAGTACCAAACACCACGAAACGTGGTGATGGAATGCTGCGCCCTGGCTCTCAAGGAGAATTTCTTTGAGTACAACGGCACTTTGTACCTCCAAAAGCATGGGACCAGCATGGGAAGCACATTTGCTCCAAGCATAGCTGGTCTCTATGTTCACCACCTGGAGGTTACAAAAATATTAAACATCATTAACCCATTCCGGCCAAAGATCCTGACCTGGAAGAGGTATATTGACGACATCCTTATCATCTGGGATGGCGATGATAAGAGTGCCCAACAGTTCCTGACATGGCTCAACTATCAGGATGAATTCCTCAAATTCACCAGCGTCACAACAAAAAACAATCTGGTATTCCTGGATCTGAACATCTTCCCCAAAAATGGCAGATTGATGACAACAACCCATTTTAAGAGTACTTCCAAGAACTGTCTCTTGATGTATCAGAGCTTTCACCCGAGACACCTGAGGGATAACCTCCCCTACGGCCAGTTCTTGCGACTTCGCAGGAATTGTACGGAAGTTGCCAATTTCAAAACTCAGTCAGAAGAGCTAAAGAAAAAATTGAAAATGAGGAATTACCCACCTAGGATCATTGATCAAGCCTACAAGAGAGCAAGGAACAATTGCAGAGAAAGCCTCCTGGAGGACAAAGTCAAAAAAGTGGAAGAGCAGAGACCCATATGTGTGACCACGTACAACACCAACTCTGACCAGGTGAGCAAAATAATTAACAAAAACTGGAAGATCCTCAACAGTGGGGGCCTGGAAATTCCAAAACCAATGTTCTCGCACAAAAGAGCACAGAGTGTCAGGGACATTTTGGTCCATACCAGACCAAAGGCCAACAGGGTGAACAACACTGGCAATCCTAACTTTGTACAAGGGCATTTCCCCTGCGGCGGATGCAAGGTATGCTGTCTGACCAGGAAAAGCAAAAAATTGACCTTCAACAACGGGACAACATGGGAACAAAGAACATTCAGCAACTGCAATAGTTCCAATGTTGTGTATCTTATCACATGCCCCTTCAAACTCGAATATATTGGCATGACGAGCAGGGCAGTGAAGTTAAGAATAGGTGAACACAAAAGCACAATCAAGTGCAAAAAGTCCAGTACCAAATTAACAAACCACTTCCTGGTAAGTGGTCACAAACCTGAAGACATAATGTGGACTGTAATTGAACAGATCGACAACGAAAGACATCTCCTTGAAAAAGAACAGAGATGGGTTTTTCGTGTCCAGTCCAACAAAAATGGGTTGAACGATGAAATTCCGTGGGGTCAGTTATAGAACCCCCGTACCCCAAAAGAACCCATACTCTCTGAGGCACCACCCCTAACCGTGGCCAAGATAATAACAGAGGTCCTCTACTGGCATGTGGAAACCACCCCCTTTGGAATACAGTACCACGGGTGTATGACTACTGTGCCCAACCTTAGCACAGGGGTCAAGTCTCAACCCACATAATAATTATGTTTTTCATAAACATATCCCACAGCGAATTTCGCTGTTTAATCTGTATACCCAATACATCTTTTCCTAACTCTGGGCAGAAAACTGCGTAAATATTCCAAGCTAAATTCTATTAACCTTTCCAATACTTTGCTAAAACACCAATACCTCCTAATCCAGGTCCACCACTATTGACCTTTTCATAATATTATGGCTTCCGCTCTAATTTGTTGTTGCATAATCTCCTCTGTCATAATTTGTGAACAGCGACCTGTTTTGCATTAAGATTGACATTGTGTAGGCAAAATCTGAGTACCAACAGTATAAGTACAATCTCCTCTGTCATAATTTGTGAACAGCGATCAATTTTACATTAAGATTTACATTATGCAGGCAAAATCTGAGTACCAATAGACACAGAAGGTAGACTTCCGCATTTTTACCCTCCCGCGTTCCATTACGGGTGGCCATTTTGGGTTAGCGCGCCAGTGTTTGGACACACCCGGCACCAGCGCGCAGTGACGCTTAAATGATTCACCGCTCCCAACACGCGAGCATTCAGCAGAGCGGCAACACTGGTAGAAGTAAGACTTAGGGATTATGCGGACAAAGTAAGTTACAGACCTTTACCCCAGGTCTTAAAACGAGTGGGTTTTGAGACACATTTTTCCACTTCTCGAACAGTTTGAACAAAAACGCTAAGGGCGTGGCTCTCTTTCTTGCAGAGCGCCGCGGTGAATTCCTACCGATTGTCAGCTCATGGGGCACCACGCACTTGCCACAACAGTATGTATGGTTACCATTCTAATGTAGGGGTGCGTCCCGGTTTGTGGGGATTTTTATTGATTCAGTGACCATAACCTTAAGACTAATATGAGAGATCGGGCTCCTCCTTTTTAATCCTGTGAAATGTCGTTGTATGCATTGAGTCGCGATGGTGTGTGTGTGTGGAGATAGAACCAGCCCTAATTACAAAGGGCGCGTACAAGTTCGGGAATTTACTCGGACAGGCAGGGGATGGCAGATTGAATCATCACTCTGTCCATAAAGTCTTGTATTAGGGCTTTAGGCAATGGGCTAATGAAATTTTAAAAGAAGAATTGTGGCGCAGACAATTATGTAAGCGCAGTGACAAACCACAGTTACTACTATGAACATCTGTGTGTTTCTCGTCCACTGTTCGGCATCACCTACGGACAGCCAGGGGATGGCAGACTGAACCATCACTCTGTCCATAAAGTTTAAAAGTTATTCTTTGTGTAATGGGTGAATGGATTTGATGAGTGAAATTGTGGCGCAAACAATAATGAAAGCGCAAAATTCACAGCTATAAATGTAAATATCTGTGTCTCCCTTTTTTTCCCTTTTCTTTACAGAGACCACATTTGGGTCACTAATTTTGACAATTTTTGCTTCCTAGGGGGCCAGCTCATGCCCTGAAGCATAAACTAACAGTGGAATGTTACTGTTAGTTTTTAGGAAGACAGGCTGACAATACTTAGCAACTAAGCTTATTTTCGTAGGGACCAGTAGAAGGTCCTGATGAGTAGGCAGTAGGGGACTGCCTACGAAACATGTAGACCAGGTTGTAGCGATCGGCTCAACCCCAAAACCCCCTTCTTAACGTCCCCAGCTAGAGAAGCTAATAAATTGTTTTTTTCTACTAGCCAGAGGATTTTTAATTTTTGTACTCACACACATTGTTAGGTCCCTACACTTTCACTGACACCTTGCACCATCACATAGTCCTGTCACCACTTCAGTGCTCCCGCGTAGTCGGTCAGGTCGTAGCACGCCCCGCCCCGTAGAGGGACGGGAAGACCCCAATGATGAAGCATGACACTACTGGATTTTTTTAGTGTGTGAGGGGTATTTTAAAAAGCACATAGCGCTCTCATCTTTATCACCCTAAGAGAGAGTACTTTCACTATATTTTCATCACTGTAAAACCAACAAATAAAATATATGTCCACACATTGATAGAATCTCTTTGTTTATATATATCGTTTTGGAGGGTGATTCTATCAAACTCCTCTGCACTTCCCTTATTGTTTTGGAATCATAAATAAGGCCCAAATGTAAATACCATTGATTTGCCCCCAAAATCGTTTTTTGAATAACATTTTAGAAACACAGCGCAGGACCTATGTACAAGCATTCAATTTCACTACTGAAACCTCACTGTTTCACAAAATACAAATCTCCTATCTTGCAAATATACATAACAAGCATTATCAAAAAGCAAGACACAAACCAACAGCAAAGAAACTCAGGGCCTTATTTATGGAGGCCTTGTGCCACCGGTACGTCACTTTTGTCCCATATTAAAAGTGACGCACTGGCGCCAAAAGGCAATCATAAATAAGGCCCAAATGTAAATACCATTGATTTGCCACCAAAATCGTTTTTTGAATAACATTTTAGAAACACAGCGCAGGACCTATGTACAAGCATTCAATTTCCCTACTGAAATCTCACTGTTTCACAAAATACAAATCCTCTATCTTGCAAATATACATAGCAAGCATTATCAAAAAGCAAGTCAGAAACCAATAGCAAAGAAACTCAAGGCCTTACTTATGAAGGCCTTGCGCCACCGGTGCGTCACTTTTTTCCCCATGTTAAAAGTGACATATGCAAATATACATAACAAGCATTATCAAAAAGCAAGACACAAACCAAAAGTAAATAAATGAATCATTACTTACCTTTACAAATGCTTTGGAAGATTAAGAACAGTTTCAGATACACACACCAATATTTCTTTAGCAGAGCAAAAGGTATGTTCTCCAGGCACTGCAACAATTAATGGCACTGGTAACCTCTAATTCTTTACACATATGCCTCATTTCAACCAATCAAAACTCTTCCCTCACTATTTTCAAACCAACACCCTTCCCCCTCTCAGACCTTTCTATCTGTTACTATAGCAACTCCCTCCAAACTGAACTCTCAAGTTCAAAAGTTTATTCTACAATGTTGCAAATTAAGTCATCAAGGATGTTTGACCTCTCAATACACCAGCTTATCCAGGCCTTTATTGCTTTAATTGACTTTTTCTTAACCATTCAAATTGCTTCTTTCACACAACACAACCATGCACCCTAACTTTCAGTTTTTAACGATATAAATCCACCAATCATTGCTTGTGATTCAAGAGCAGGGAAACTCCACAATTATTTTTTGTAAACTCCTACTGTTCCAACTGCCATTTCATTCCCACACTTCATCTGACTGCACCAGAACCTTCTCTCTCCATGCATTCTGTCTGGATTATTGGACATAGCTACATCCACTGTGCTCAAAGGTATGCAGCTATCAGAAATTTTCACAACCTTGATTTATCAAATGTGGAAATCAAGTGGATTGGCCAGAGAGGATTGAGATGTCACCAATTGATACCATTGGTGAAAACCTTTTTACATCTGCCAAACCCTGACCTCTTAATAGTGCACTGTGGAGGAAATGACTTGGGCACTATGACTGGGGTTGGTCTGGAAATGCTTTTAAAGGACACCTTTGATCAATTGATGACACTTTTTCCACAAACTGCCTTGGTATATTCTAATATATGCCAAAGACAGAAATGGAACTGGTCCAACCAATTTTGTCAACAATTTGAGAAAGCACGGAAACATGTGAATAAATCTGTTTCTGCTTACATGAGAGACTGTGGGATGGGTTCAATATACAATAATAACTTGTGTTACAACATTCAAGACATCTACAGAGGAGATGGTGTGAACTTCTCAGATGAGGGGAATAGAATATTCCTCCTGAATTTAAAACTGTGCATTAGAACCTACTTGTAGGTACCTAAATCAGCCACAGAACCCAAAAGCTCTTTTCAGGGCTACCCTACCTCTGATCACTCATAATGATTTTCTTTTTCTAACTTTTTTCACTATTTTTCACCAAAGTACGCTCCCCGGTACGCTCCCCGGTGCGCGTACCTGGCTCTCCCCCCACCAAAAATTTAAAAATGTTTTTTTTGGAGGGGACATAAATGGGCCTCCTAAACCCCCCTCAGAAAACCTAGAGGGTCAAGAAGTGTCTACCCTGCCCCCTTCTACCCATTCCCAATGTTGTTTGTCCTCCATCTTGTGTCTCAATTCTACCGAAACACAAAATGGACGACTCCCGTAACGCTGCTGGTGCGCGTACCGGGGCGCGCACCGGTAAGCGCTCCCTAAAAAAAGGTGGGAAAGTAATTTACAGAAAAACAACTGGAGACACTTTCATCAAATATAGAATAGGCCCTACTACATAGCAGTCCCTACCATTTACCCAAATTTGGTGGAATTCCATTGAGACATTTACGCTGTAGGCCTGTCTAAATATCCTGAAGTAAATTACATGACCAAAACACATATGAAGTGTTAGAATTTACAACCAATTAAAAAGTTACTTTCATTTTCTACGATTATTTCATGACATTTGATTGGTTATGTACATGAATATAAATGAAAAATGAGAGGCAAAAACACGGCCATTTTGACTACTACTTCCTGAAGTACATTTGAAAAGAAATTACACTGAGAACTTCAACTGCTTTCTCAAAGGTAAGTTGTTATTTTGGAAAGTGAAGTATGTTGTGCACTTTAAGTTAATTTGAGAAAAAATATTCTGTTAGTTATATACTATTCCTCTGTAATAGTTATAGATTGATATAGGTTTCTCTGTTATAGTTATGGATTGAGTTAGGCTTCCCTTGTATAATTATAAATTTACTTAGGCTTTATCACATACACTTTTTTATATTTCTAATTCCAGCCTGATACCATACACTACCCAAAGATAACTTCACTGTTTAAAAAATCCAAACTACCTGTCTGAACTTAAACACAACAGTGCCCTATCTCTACTGATATATTTATTTTTTATGCAATTTACAGCAACAAAATGGAAGGAGAAAAGAATATTTCTTTTGAAATTGTTTTGGACAACAACACAGAAGAAAAAATTGCTGAGAATGATAACTTTGATTTTATGGATGAGTCTCTGGACCATGAATTGGTTCAGTGTGTGGAATCAATGGAATCAGAGAATGCAAATGAGGACATTCCAGATAATATATTGTTAGAAGTTTTATTAAATTATGAAAAAGAATCAGAAGAATACATTTATATTTAATAATCAAAAATTGTTTGAGCCATTATTCATTTTTATATGTTATTCATCAAGTAGTTCCAAAATGTTTATAATATAGAGTGAAACTTATAGTATACTGTCCAACTTTTTTTGTGTTACATTGTAAGTTTGCTCATAGTTACTTCCTTTCTCCCACTATATTATCTCCAATGTGTATTTAACATCTCTTTATCATCTCCTGCCTCCATGTTGTTTCTGCTTTCCTGACAGACTATGCTATGAATTCCATATACCACAATAACTTCTGTAACAACATGCAAGATATCTACAAAGGAGACGGTGTATATTACATTTAATACTCTCCATTGGTACCTACATGTTGGTACTTAATAAAAAAAACAACAAAAAGAACAATTAATAAACATACAATTTTTTAAAAGTCTGTCATTCTTTTTTCCCCATGGTATGCTCCCCGGTACGCTCCCCCGTCCGCTCCCCGGTGCGTGTACCGGGCGCTCCCCCGTGTAAATAATGTTGGTTTTTTTTTTGCCCCTTTTATGGCCCCCACATCAAACCTAGGGGGTCAAGGGGGGGTCTACTCTGCCCCATTATGGTCAATTCCCCCTTTGTTTTAGCCACCTCTTGTGTCTCGATCCTACCGAGACACAAGATGGTGGCCGCTCCGGACTGTTTGGAATGTTTACAGACACCCGAGAGCCAATCAGCTTTCCGCACGCAGGTCGCGTAGCGCACCCGGTACGCGCCCCGGTGCGCATACCCGGGCGCTGCTATAGATATATATATTTTTTTGAACCTAAATTACTCAAAAACCACTGGAACACATATCTTGGGACATAGCAAAGGCACATCGGGCTACCAGTCCCTACAATTCTGCCAAGTTTGGTGGAAAACCATTCAGCCGTTCGGGCTAAAAGTGAGTTTGACCGCCCTATGGAAATTAACATGGGGAAAAACGTGTTTTGGGACCCCCCTTTTATCTCGGACCCCGCTTGACAAATCCCCCCCAAACTTTCAGGGAAGGACCGGAGCTCGACGAGGCAAATTTGAGGACATTTTCAGGCAGATTCGTCAACCGGCGCCAAAGTTATTCAAAATAGATTTTTGAGATTTTGCATTGAAAAAAGTCCTAACTATAACTACCTACTGGCGACCGCCAGTAGGTAAAATATATATATATACATTCACTGAAAAAACCATAGGTTTCACACCAGTTATAGTTAGGAATTAGCATTTAAAAAACCTATTTCCTTCACTGAAAAAAACATAGGTTTCACGCCAGTTATAGTTAGCTGGAAATTTTACTGACATAAAACCATTGAAATTCCCACGTTATAGTTAGTTGGACTCACTATAACTTGCGCGCCTGCAATGCACTGCTGATGACATCACATATCACATCACTCATGACATGGTCAGTGACATCACTCATGACATCACTGATGACACCATCCAGTGAATGTGTGTCTTTCTGAAAAATAAATATGTTTTATATATGTACATGTAAAGGTCGATGGAAGAATAAATGTTTAAATAAGTGTCTAAATGGATGTTTTTTAAAAAAAAAATGATTGGTTAACTGGCTTATTAAGTGTATCTTAGTGAATACATATATTAGGGAGTAATGTTTCAATATTTAAATATATGTATCAGTGTTTCACTTTGTGTATAAGTGGCTGCATGGGTTGGTGAGTACCTACATGTGCCTGTATATGGGTTATTAGATTTTTTTTAGTATCAGAATGAGTGTCTGTATGGTTTGGTGGGGGTATTACTTAGCACATAGATGCATCAATGACTGACTCACTGTTTGTATGGGTTTTGAAGACAGCATATGTGTAGGATTGTAAGGGTGGATGAGTGTGTATATGTGTGTGTTAGTTCGTGAATGACTGTCTCACTAGGGTCTTTATCAGTAACGACATATGTTTTAATCTAGTATATGTGAGTATTGATGCATATAAGTGAGTATATGTGAGAGTGAGAGATTGTAAGAGTTCCTGTTTAAATAAGTATGTGTTTCTATAAGTGTTTGTTTACGAAAGTAAGTATGTGTACGTTTCCTTAGAAGTAAGGTGGTAGTGTGTGTATAGTTGTATACGCAAATAAATGGATGTTCAATAGTTTATTTGCATGTGTGAGTATGTGTGTGAGTAACTTTTGGATGACTTTTGGATGACTGTCGGTGTGTAACAGGATGTATAGGTGTATCACTACATATGAAGAGTGAGTATATGTATGAGTGACAATATAGAACTATTGGTGAATGAGTGGAAGTGTATATAGATAGTGGAATTACTGAATTGGTTGTTTTAACTGGCATGAGTAGCTCATTTTTTTTGAAAATATTAGTTTCTATTTTTGAATGTCACAAGGATGGTGTCATCAGTGATGTCATGAGTGATGTCACTGACCATGTCATGAGTGATGTAATATGTGACGTCATCAGCAGTGCATTGTAGGCGCGCAAGTTATAGTGAGTCCAACTAACTATAACATGGGAATTTCAATGATTTTATGTCCAGCTAACTATAACTGGTGTGAAACCTATGTTTTTTTCAGTGAATTTAATAGGTTTTTTAAATGGTAATTTCGAACTATAACTGGTGTGAAACCTATGGTTTTTTCAGTGAATTTTATAGGTTTTTTAAATGCTAATTCCTAACTATAACTGGTGTGAAACCTATGGTTTTTTCAGTGAATTTCATAGGTTTGTCAAATGCTAATTTCTAACAATATATAGGGCCTCAAACCTATGTTTCTTTTAGTGAATTTCAAAGGGTTATAAAAGCAATTGTCTATAGCTATGAAAGGTAATTTTTTTTAAAATGAATTCTATATTGTATATTAATGTAATACTATTTTTTTATGTATTTTCCTTTTTTTTTTTTTACCTGAAGCGCTCCTGGTGCGCGTACCAGTGAGTGCACCAGTAAGCGCAGTATTCTGCCGCGCACCAAAAAAAAAGAAAAAAAATATTGAAGGAGTGAGCATGAGGAAAGGGGACAGAGAGAGTGGTATTAAGAGAAAGAGAGCTAGAGGGAGGAACACAGAGGGACTGTGTAATAGATAGTAAGACAGAGAAAAGGTGTTACAGGAAGTAACTGAGAAAAGGAAAATGAATAAGGGAGCGAAAGAAGAGAAGAAAGAGGAAGAAGACTAAAGCAGAGGTACTGGGAGAATGTGAGTGGGTGATGAAAGTAAAGGGAAGGAGAGTAAAAGATGGGGAATGAGGGGTAGTGATGGAAACAGAGAAAAGGAACAGCGGTGAGGGAGGGTAAGAAAAGAGCAGTGAGTGTAAGTAAAGAGGGGTGAAAGAGGGTGGATAAAAGTGAATAAGGGTAAGACATGGGGAGTGACAGAGAGAAAGGACAGAGAGAGTGAAGGAAGGAGTGACAGAAAGGGACTGAGTGAACCAGAAAAAAAGGTAAGTGAGGGAGTGTGGGTGAGCAGGGGGACTGAAAGACGTTGAATGTGGTAGGAAAGTAAGGAAAAGAGAAGTAAACATTGAGGATAAGAATAAGTGAGGGAAGCAGAGTAAGGAAACAGGGGTGAGGTAGGGTGAGAGAAAAGTAGTGAGGTTAAAGCAAAGGGTGATGACAAACTACATTTTTTTAGTCACACTTACTATATAATTAATGTAAACTTAATTACATATTTTTTCTACACTTTGTGTCTGTGAAAGAGAGAAGAAAAAATAAGTTATAATTAGTAAAATATATATTTTAAAATAGAAGAGACAAGTTAAGAGGTAAAAAATCATAAAAGTGTACTAAGAAATAAAGCAAGAGTGAAGGATACAGAAAGGGAAATAAAATAATGAAGAAGGACAAAAAGAGGGAAAAAGAAATATAAGGAGAGCAAATTACTGAGTAAGGCAGATAAATTCAGTGACAGAGAGGAAGAGAAGAAGAGAGAAATGTGCTGAAGGTAAGTAAGATACTAAAAGAATGTGAGTTAGCAAAACTAAATCAGGAAAGAGGAGTAAGTAAAAGGGGAATGAGGGAGAGGGAAAGGAGTCTGATTGAGGATCCATTTACAAGAAAGAAGAATGGAAGATGACTGAGAGTGAGTGAAGGGGAGTCACAGAGTGAAGGGATGAAGGGAGTGAGGATAATATAGAAGGATAGAGGGAAGAGGAGTGAGGAAGTAAGTACACAGAGGGACTAAGGGAAGGACTGAGTAAAATGGAGTAAAATGAGTGAGGAAAGGAACATGAGTAAGGGAGCAAAAGAAGGAAATAGAAGGGAAGAGGACTAAAGCAGTGTGTTATATCCTGTGTTTCTTTACCATATGTATCTTTCTCTTTGCTATGTGTTCTTCTTTGGATTGCTTAGTCCTAGTGCTTAGGTTGCTAGGTTATCATAGAATGTTAAGGTTGTAATCTTCAGTTGAAGACTGTATCCTGATGAAGCAACACTCTGACAGATCTGGTACTGTACTTGTATTGAAGATTAAACTTATCTACAAGTTTACCATTCTACTGTGATTACTGAATGCAACACAGTGGTACTGAGAGAATGTGATTCGGTGATGAAAGTAAAGAGAAGGACACTGAAAGATAGGAAATGCGGGGTAGTAATGGAACCGGAGTAAAAGACCTGGGGTAAAGAATGATGAGAGAGGAGCAGTGAAGTTGTTGTAAGAGAAATGATAGAAGGTAGATAAACACAAGTGAGCATAACACAAGGAGCGTGAGGGACTGAGGACATAGAGGTAGTGAACGAAAAAAGAGGACAAAAGAAAGAAGCAAAGAAAGATAAGTGAGGGAGAATGGGTGAGTAATAGTGACAGAGTGCGACAAAAGAGGTGAGTGAGTAAAGAGGAATTAGTAAAAGAGCAAAGGAGGAAAAGACAGAAAAAGGAAGTAAAGTAGAGAGACTAAAAGCTGAAAAGTGGTGCAAGGGACAGAGGGGATGCAGACAGTTGAAATGGGATTGAGGGGTTGTGAAAGAAGTGGAGTAAAGAAACGGGGATGAAACAGAGTGAGAGAAAGGCAGTGTGAGAGAGTAAAGAGAGCTGAAAAGGGTGGAAATGGAAGGCGCCAACCCCCTCGGGGAATGGCGTCGTTAGTGGCAGCCAAAGGGCCGACCCGGAGCCGGATCACTTCCGGGTTACGTGACCCGGAAGTGAGCGTCGCGCCAGGACCAATGGGAACAAAGGTCGAGGTACGCCCCGGAAGCGTTAGTAGGGCGCGAGGCTTAAAAGCCCGCGACCAGCCTAGAGGCCCCCTCTTTGTCCGCTGATCGCCCAGAAGTCGGACGTCTCCAAGAGAAGACATCGTGGGAGCATCGCATAGGAGTATACAGCGAGAGTTAATCCGACTCGTGGTCTAGGTTAGCGGGCCTTGCAGTGTGTGCTGGATTTCTTTACAGCTTTCGTGCTTATTTCTCTTGATTTAAATATTGATTGCAGGGGGGGTTTGCCGTGGTAAATCCTCGTGTCCAGGGGGAGGGCGAGCGCTGGCGCTCGATCATCTGATTCCCTGGGTCCGGGCCCATCCGCGGCGTGGTGGGCCTAAAAAGTCGTTGGGTTTCTCTATAAGTTTTTAACGTTGTTTTCTTTAAGTGCAGGATACCGTCGAAGAAGGTACCGAAGGGTAAACAACCCGCAGCCAAGAATGAGGAATACCTTGCCTTTAAGGAACTGCTGGAATTCACAAGGGAAAAAGGCATGAATTGGGTACTAAAGAATATGAGAGACGGGGCTAGAGCAGATGCGAACTCTCAGGAGGAGAGGGGGAGAGGCAAAAGAGCGAAGCAGACCGCAGAAAAGCTTAGAAGCTCGGCAAGAGGCAAGCGGTCTAGGCCGACGGATTCACGACCAGTATCACCAGGTGAGGAGGAGGTGCCAGAGACAATTGATTCGAACTCAGGCGCAGATAACGACCCAGATGACTCCGATGGGCAGTATGATGCAACTAGGCCTACGCAGATAGGAGGGTTCCCCGTCACTTCTGTGGGGGGATCCGGTCCGCACGGTATGTTACCGCCAGTAGTGGCACAGCCGGGTAGCGGAGTGTCGCAAGTTTGGGTTCAGCCCGGGGGGGTCGCTCAGTTACCAGGGATGCAATTATATGGGTCGCATGGTCAAGCGATAGGTAGCAGCCCGGTAAACTCAATGTTTCCTGCCTACACGGCTCACGGGTCCCCCTTAGCGATGACTGCTTTCTCTAATCTAGGGGGTCCAAGTCAGGGCTCAATGGCGAATGCCGTAGTTGATGTTGCGGGTCCCTCTAATGGCCAGATGCATGGGGGGCTGGGGGGGCAACCAGCTGGTTCCCCGTTATTAGCTTTCAGCCCGGTAATGTTCGGTTCTTCCTCAATGACCTTATCGCCATCCGCGGGGATAACTTGGCATGTGCCAGCAGATATGAAGGACAGGATACTCAGAGGCGAATACATAGAAGTGTTCGACCTTATCAATGCAGGGGTGGCGGCGGGAAAACGCAAAGGCGGGAAAGAGGGAGATTACAATCAGAAGAAATCGTGGGTAGAATGGTCCATGAAGAATTGGATCACGGGATTTGCAATATATGCCGCTGTTATGCTTGAGAAATATCCGGTTTTAGGCCCACAAATGATGAGCTATATATCCTTGAAACATGGAGCGGCAACAGAGTTTCCAGGCCAGGGGTGGCTGAAATACGATAAAATGTTCAGACAGATGAAGGCAGTTCACCCGGGTATAGCATGGGACCAGCGGGAGATTAATTTGTGGCATACAGTCTTCTATTCCACCCCTTCAACGCCTACCCCGGTCCCCTCAACTCAGAGCCAGTCCTTTCGGACTGACAAAGGGGTCGGTGAGAAAAAACAGGCCTGCTGGCAGTTTAATAGAAATGAGTGTTTCAGGGGGGTCTCGTGTAAATTCAAACACTGCTGTTCCTACTGCGGGGGTACCTCTCATCCCGAGATTAGGTGTTTTAAGAAAACTGGTAACCCCAAAGAACAGGCCAGCCACAGTGCCCCAAAAGGAAAGCCAACTAAGACTCCCGACAAAGCTACCAACTCCAATTAAACGGCATGTCCTGACACACCTCCTCAGTAAATACGATAATCTTGAGGAGGCTCAATTCCTACTGCATGGTTTTACAATTGGCTTTCGTATCCCGTCTTCAGCCCCCCCTTCCAATGTCCCACCTCGTAATCAGAGCTCAGTGTTGCGAAATATGGAGGCAGCTCGAGAGAAGATCATGAAGGAGGTAGCATTGGGGCGGGTTGGGGGCCCTTTCACAGAACCACCTACCCATAATCTGGTTTGCTCCCCATTGGGTCTAGTTCCGAAAAAGGAGGAAGGTAAATTCCGTCTGATCCATAATCTATCGAGTCCCCCAGGGCTTTCGGTCAACGATAAGTTAGACCCGGATCTGTGCTCGGTGAAGTATACCAAATTTGACACGGCTATTGAGAAATTGCAGGCATTTGGGGAAGGAGCCTTAATGGCTAAAGCTGATATTGAATCAGCCTTTAGGTTACTGCCCGTTCACCCGGACGACACCAGGTTCTTGGGCTTCACATTTGACGGTAACTATTTTTTGGATTTGTGCATGCCCATGGGGTGTTCTATTGCCTGTGCAGTTTTCGAGACTTTCGCAAGGTTCCTAGAATGGGCGGTCGAGCAGTTTCTGGCCTCGGGCAACTCACATGCTGTAGTCCACTACCTGGACGATTTTCTGTTCATGGGTCCCGAGGGTTCCCAGTCGTGCAGGAAGGCCCTGCTGGGCTTCCAGCGCTTGGCTGAGGCGCTCGGAGTACCTTTGGCGGCGGAAAAAACCGAAGGCCCGACCACGTGTTTGACCTTCCTGGGCATAGAGATTGATACAACGGCAGGGGTGTGCAGGCTGCCAAAAGTCAAGGTCGATGCCTTAAGGGCCGCTATTGATGGCTGCCTGGGGGCAAGGAAGGTAACCTTACATCAGCTACAAGTTCTTGGGTCAACTGAACTTTGCTCTGCGGGTCATTCCTATGGGCAGGGCCTTCTCCAGGAGTATAGCGAGGGCAATGTCTGGGCTGCGGGCCAAACACCACAGGGTGAGGCTTTCAGCCGAAGTTAGAGAGGATCTTCTGATTTGGAGAAGTTTTTTGAGGGACTTCAATGGCACGGTGTTGTGGCGAGCTGCCTGTTCTTCTAATACGGATCTTGAGCTTTTCACCGATGCTGCAGGTAGTATTGGCTTCGGAGCTATATTCGGTCAAAAATGGTGTATGCAGTGCTGGCCAGATGACTGGATCGAGCGAGGCCTGACTACTAACATTTCCTTCCTTGAGCTTTTCCCCATAGTGGTAGCTTTGTACTTGTGGGGAGATCTGCTGGCAAACAAGAGTATAGTATTCTGGTCGGACAACATGTCCGTAGTCATGGTGATTAATAGCCAGAGGGCTACCTGTACTTGGGTACTCAGGTTGTTGAAAGAATTGGTTTTGCAGTGCCTGAGCCATAATGTCCAATTCACTGCTAAACATGTTCCAGGTGTAGAAAACAAAGCGGCTGATGCATTGTCTCGTTTTAAGTTAACAGAGTTCCGGGAGCATTGGCCCCAGGCGGAGACGTCAATGTCAGCCTTCCCAGCGGAGCTATGGAAGTTTGGTGCCCCACAGCCGCCGAGTTGATATCTGCATCCTTGGCTCCAAGGACTAAGAGTATGTATCAGAGGTCATGGGATTCGTATATGGCATACCTGAGGGGTGTGGGTGTAGCGGACATCTTTGCCCCCCAGAGTGTATTAGGCTTCATTGTGCAGCAGAAAGAGCAAGAGAAGTCGGTAGCATTCATGAAAAGACAGTTGTCGGCGTTAGCATTTTATGCGGGTCTACGGGGGGTGTCTGATCCGACAAAAGATCAGAGAGTTAGAAGAGCAATGAGAGGTTGGGAGCACCTAGCGCCCGGGGAGAAAGATTCTAGGAGGCCGATAGACGTAGAAAAATTGATTAAAATCTTAGGAGCTCTGCCGTTCGTTTGTTTCTCCCAGTATGAGACGCAACTGTTCCGGGTGGCCTATACCTTAGCCTTTTGTGGGGCGCTGCGAATTTCAGAATTACTTCCGGCGTCTAAATCGGATAGGGAAGGGGGTCTGAAGTGCTCGGATATAATCGAGTCCAAAGGTGTCCTGCGGCTGAGGGTGCGGAGATCGAAAACGGATCCGCTGGGTAAAGGTACCTGGTTACAATTGGGTAGAGTAGAGGGTGAGCCCTTCTGTCCGGTAAACTTGCTGAGGGTATTTCTCCAAGCCAGGCCCCAGGGAGCCGATGATAGACTCTTGATTCATGAGAGTGGGTTACCCCTTACCAGGTTCCAGTTCACTCGAGTAGTTAAAATGACCTTGGCACGGATCGGAGTTGATCCGGCCGATTTTACATCACATTCGTTTAGAATTGGAGCAGCGACAACGGCTGCTGGCTTAGGCCTACCCGAACAGGTAATCAAGAGGTTGGGTCGCTGGAAATCAGCTTGTTACGAACGTTATATCCGCCCGCAATTAGTCTGACGTATCTTTAGCTTGCGTCCCCTTTGTGAGAATCGGCTGACTGTATCTCTTCACATTTACTCTTCATATTTACTTAAGGTACCTCCCCTAAGAGAACCCAAATCTGTTGGTGTGGCCACTCCTTCATTCGCAGGGCTGGGGCGCACTTCGAAAAGACACTCAGGGACAGGGTGACCATGATGCGAGGTTGTGACCATCATTGGGTGGGATAGGCGGGCAGCGCCTGGCGGACGTACCGAGGGATGTAAAAGCGGCTTTGGCCAGAGGCATGCCTTTGCCAGATGTATTCGTGTGGCACTGCGGAGGCAACGACATGATTCCGGGCGGAAGGAGAGAAGTGAAGGAGTCCCTGTTCTCTACCCTAGCAGCAATCAAAAACATTTTCCCAGAAGCTATAGTGCTATGGTCGGAAGTCATCCCGAGACTCGTGTGGGTTCGGGGCGCACCCATGAAAGCAATAAACAGATCTGTCAAAAGACTGAACCAATCGGTGGCGGAAATCCTGCAGAAATGTAGTATTAAAGCGATTCGCCACAAATTAATTCAGGCAGAAAGGCCGGAGCCATACGCAGAGGACGGAGTCCACCTGTCGGAGGCGGGTATGGAGATATTCATAGAAACAGTTCTAGGGGCCGTCTCCGAAGCTCTTGAGCGCAGGGGGGGGAGGTCGAGTCCGCCAGTAAGCTCCTCGTCCTGTGGCGGGGTTCCGGACAAGAATACCACGGGAACTTCTTGTTTAGAGACAGTTAACTCTGAACAGGTTTGCTAAATCAGTATGGACTCTGGGCTGGCGGGAGAGTTGGGGCCGACCTGCTGGTGGCCTTGGCTTTTCAGCCCTACCCCAGAGGCCTCTGGTTGCCCAAGTGGGCGCTTTCCTCACCTGCGGCTCTGTTGACCAGAAGGGGGTTAACGTTAAGGGAGCAGGTGATCTGGATTGTGGCCTGCTGGCGCAACCCTAAAGTCAAATAAAAGGCCCATTGGGAATGGGCGGTGAATGTATATATTGTATATAAGTGCAAGTTTATTCTTAAATACTGTATTGGAATATGTACGAATAAATAAAGAGATTGGTGGGTCAATGAGGTAATTGACCTATGAACTTAAATTTTAATAGACAAGCACACTGCAGAAAATCAAGTACGACTCCAGAATTTGATGTGGGGTTGGGTCCTTGTAAAGCATGCAGTGTGGTGGGGGGAGAATGCACTTTGTCTGCCATCTATGGAAGGCGCCAACCCCCTCGGGGAATGGCGTCGTTAGTGGCAGCCAAAGGGCCGACCCGGAGCCGGATCACTTCCGGGTTACGTGACCCGGAAGTGAGCGTCGCGCCAGGACCAATGGGAACAAAGGTCGAGGTACGCCCCGGAAGCGTTAGTAGGGCGCGAGGCTTAAAAGCCCGCGACCAGCCTAGAGGCCCCCTCTTTGTCCGCTGATCGCCCAGGAGTCGGACGTCTCCAAGAGAAGACACCCACCCACCCATCCCTATTAATAAGGATTCAATTAGGGCAGTAGCGGGGTTCCGGACAAGAATACCACGGGAACTTCTTGTCTAGAGACAGTTAACTCTGAACAGGTTTGCTAAATCAGTATGGACTCTGGGCTGGCGGGAGAGTTGGGGCCGACCTGCTGGCGGCCTTGGCTTTTCAGCCCTACCCCAGAGGCCTCTGGTTGCCCAAGTTGGCGCTTTCCTCACCTGCGGCTCTGTTGACCAGAAGGGGGTTAACGTTAAGGGAGCAGGTGATCTGGATTGTGGCCTGCTGGCGCAACCCTGAAGTCAAATAAAAGGCCCATTGGGAATGGGCGATGAATGTATATATTGTATATAAGTGCAAGTTTATTCTTAAATACTGTATTGGAATATGTACGAATAAATAAAGAGATTGGTGGGTCAATGAGGTAATTGACCTATGAACTTAAATTTTAATAAACACTGCAGAAAATCAAGTACGACTCCAGAGTTTGATGTGGGGTTGGGTCCTTGTAAAGCATGCAGTGTGGTGGGGGGAGAATGCACTTTGTCTGCCATCTAAAGGAAAGTGAGTGTGAGACAATGGGAATACAATATAAATTACACAATACAAACTATAGAATAACTTGTACAACATGTTAGATAGTTTATTTTTGCTGTTCTCAGAATATATTGAATTTCGCTAAAAACAGTGAGTTCAAACTATTCATCATATGACAGCGGGATATAAAAAACACAATCTAAAAGATTGTGTTTAAAAAAAACATATAAACTTACAAATCATATATGTACACTAATCTTTGATTCACTTACTTTTCCTTGAGGCCAAATAGAAGATCGTGAAGGTCCTTTTCGTTGGAAAATACTCTGCTGTTCTCTAAAACTTCCATTTCATCGACTTTCTATAGAAAAAGCTCTAAGAACATCTGAAATATATCTCAAAATTTTCATTTCCTCCTTGTGTTAAGTCATGACTCTTTGCTCATTCCTTCACCTTTCCTTATGGCCAAATAGTGTCAGATATATCAGTATATTTTCAAATTATTCAAATCAAACTCTGAAATTACTGTTTATCCAATGTTCTGAAAGAAAATCTCATACAACATTTTCACAATGTTTAAATATTCATATTCCAATCTTTGGATCATTCATGTTCAACATTTCCTTTAATACTAATATCACTTACTATGAGATCCACTTATAGTACCTATATGAGAACTGGATTTTTTATATTATGTTCATCACTTTTACTCACAATATAATTGTAAACAGTAGACTAACTTTTATTAACTGCTCCGTCTTCATAGGCCAATTACCTTTACTTAAATTTTGGTTCTAAAAACACTAGGTAAGAATTGTTTAAGTCAAAAGGCAAACGTTGTTTGAAAGTCAAATAAGTATCATTGCAGTAAGTCCAACCTTTTCGACATTTTAAATAAGCTGTATAATGCCCTGATGTTGTCGAAGGACCGTCATGATAAATAATAGCTACAGTTGCAAAGGTTCTTCTTGAAATTGATAACTGAGAAGCCACGAAATTTTTAATACAAGTTGTCAATTTAGTTCCATCAGGTCTACATAATTGGAACATTAAAATGAAATCCTGACCATAAGTCTGTATAAATAATGTGGACAGTATTGGACACTTAAATTGGGTACACACCATAACATGATCAGCTGCCTTAACTAGATTATTAAAAGACACTGATTTGCAGTCTGGTAAAGTCAAATATATAAATCTTTCAGTGTCTATTCTAGATCTACACCTTCATCTTCCAAAACACCAAACATATACATTAAACATTCCTGACAATCCTGCTGAATGTTCTGTTAATTTTTTTTTGACCAGAACATATGTCTAAAAGATTTCAAATTTCTGTAACACTTTCTATTCTTGCTCTATCACTACTACATTTTTCAAACACAGAATTCAATAAACTTTTGATCCCGATTTTCAACAATCTGTTCTTGTAAAGTTTCAAGAAAAAAACAACATTAACCACTACATTAGCATAGCAGTTGACACCAGAACTGTTTTCAAACTGAAATCCAACAACATCTTCAACAGAATCCTTTATCTTTCTGCTTATAATTACAGTTTCATCTACTTTTTGTCTTTTTGCTACTACCTCACTGCAATTATTCTAATTTCTTCTTTTTCGGCCTACCACACTTTTTTCAAACAGAGGATATTGAGGCAAATGTGGAGCATACTCTCTTCTTAACCTAATGTATTATTTAACACAATCTAGATCTGCACAAATCTTTGTCTCATCACACTTAATCAAGTACAATCCTGATAAAGTTCTAACTCGTGATAATGCCACATATGCCATACCCTATTTAAACACAGAACTTCCAATGTTCACCAAAGCACTATCTACACTTAAACCTTTAGATTTATGAATTGTCACCGCATATGCCAAACAAACAGGAAACTGTTTTCGGCGAACATATAAGTCTTTTACAAGCAAAAATCTAGCAGAACAACGACTGATTTGTTGTACTTGCTCAATGCCATAAAATTAAATTTTTAAAAATTCAATTCCATCTCTATTTCTATAATTCACAAAATCAACAACATGACCCATTGCTCCATTTACCAGACCTCTTTCAACATTTAAATTTCTTCTCAAAATGATACAACGATTTAAACACACATTCAGAGTCTTTAGAAAAAACCAGCAGTTTTAGATATACTCTTCTCTAATGAATCCAATTTTGATTTCAAATTTTCTGACAAAATAATTGTTGCTCCCATATGCTCTATTTTATCTATTGCTTCCAGTTTCAAAATCTCTTCATTTTCTAACTTTAACATTTTGTTGTTGAAGATGGAACATTCTTGCAGAGTTGGCATCAAACATATCCCAGATTTCTTCTCAGTAATTTTCCTAAAAATATTCTCTGGAAGAATGTTTTCATTTGGATACAAATTTGAAATTAATCGTGCATGTAAAGCTTCTTTCCCATGCTCACTTACTTTTACGATTCTTACATCTTGTAGAATATTGTTATATTCTTCATCCTTTGCCTGTCGCATATTTTGAAGCAGTTCTGCATATTTGAAATTTAACCATATATTAATGTTTCCAATGCTTCCTAGGGACTTCCTGGTATCTTCATGCGTGAGCATTTCAAACACTGGTTGTCCTTTTACTGGAGTCAACTGCAGTAGATCTCCAAAAACAATAATGTGTTTCCCTCCAAGTAACACATCATAGTCTGTTCTAAGAATTTCTTGCATTCTCAAATGCACAAAAGCAAGCATCAGATTTGAGACCATTCTTACTTCATCAATGATAAGAAGTTTCATTTTCTTCAGGACTCTGGAAACTTCAGAACACGCATCTCCAGATAGCTTGTTGTAATGCAATTTATTATTATGCTCAACTGGTAGCATCAGTAAACGATGTAGAGTAATCTCTTTAATGTTATGTGCTGCCAGTCCAGTTGGAGCGGTTACAACACAAGACAGCGGTGATTCAGTCCTTTTCTGCAGATAAGTAGCAATTGCTTTAATCAGAAAACTTTTTCCAGTTCCCGCTTCTCCACTTACGTACAATCGGACAGGTTTAAATGATGTACGTGAGCACTCTTTTTTCTCATGACTGAATCCATGTTCAATCTGTTCTGTGACTTCGTCATATATCTTTTTCTGCTCAACGTTTAGTTGCTTCACCAAATCTTCTAAGTTAACTATATCCTCTTGAGCTTGTTCCATAGCTCTTTCCACCAGCTTCATTTTGGATAATTGGTCCTCCTAGTGGTTCCTGACTCAATGAAGTAGAAATCTGACTGTCTTGAGAACTGTCTCTAGCAATCTCTTCAGCAATTGTTGCTTCTTGCTCTATTTCTTCGTTCAACATTTGCAGATAATTTGGAAAAACAGGACATTCTATGGTATCCTTGGTTGCATTAAAAGAATCTTCGTAACAGAGAAAATCTCCAAGTAGTTCCTCTTCTGTACACCATGGCTTAAAGAGTTGCAAAAGAGCTAAATAGTAAAATTCTCTTTTGTCTGGAGATTCGCAACTCAATTTTCGATGATTAATCAAATCAAGGTGTGATAGGGAGTAAGACAGGGAGAGAATGTTACAAAGAGAAATGTTGTAAGACGGACTAAATCAGGAAGAGGATGTAATACAGAGTATGATTTATAATTTGCTGAAAAAAAACAAAGAGAGAGAGGGAATGAATCAGAGACAGGGTGTAACAGAAAGTAAGTCAAAGACAGAGTGTAAGAGAGTGTAACACAGAGTCAGGATGTAAAAAGGAATAAGTCAGAGTGAGGGTGTTAGAAGGGGACAGGTGTAAAAATAATATTAATGCTTGGTAAAGAAATGGTGATGCATAAATGAATTGTATTTTGAAAATAAATGACGTTTCAGTAGTGTAATAAAAAGCTTGTACATATGACCTATGTTCTGTTTTTTTAATGTTATTTAAAAAAGATTTCTGGAACATGAATTGGTTTTACATTATTGACAAACATTAGATAGTATCCGCATGATAAAAAAAAATATATTAGCACATTTCACAATCATGTCACCTGTATTTCCTCAGATTAGTGAACAGATTGTGCAGATGACGTGAGGCCTATGCAGGGGTGCAGAGGAGGTGAGGACTGTGTCCAATAGTGCAATGGACAGACTCACCTCCTCTGACCCTTGGGCAAGTCTCACCTCCTCTGTGCCCCCTGGACAGGCCTCAATGTATTGGGTATAATTGATGGTGACAGGGTGCAGATGAGGTGAGGCCTGACCAGGAGTGCAGATGAGGTGATGCCTTTCCAGGAGAACAGAGGAGGTGAGACCTGTGTCCAAGAGTGCAGTGGACAGGACTTCATAAAGCCTCTCCCCCACTGCACTCTTAGACACAGGCCTCACCTCCTCAGCACCTTTCACAATCATATTAGA